>NW_024809732.1:2012-3070 GCF_019175285.1 Sceloporus undulatus | reverse complement strand
ACTGGGTCTGTGGCCTTCAAGTATGGCCTCCTTTGGAGGAAATGGTGAGCTAACAGGGAGGGCTGGAGGACAAACTCTGCCAGAGCTGGAGAACCATGGCGGCTGCATTACTGGCTCTGGTCGAAGGTGGGGCAGCCCTTGTGGAGGGCGAGGAATGCCTGGAAAAGACACCCCAGCCCCACCATCACCAGACACATTGAGGTTAGAAATCAGGTGCTCTGCCTTCCCTGAGGCCATCTCAGTAGCAAGAGCCCCAAAGACTGAGAGTCCAAAAGGACAGGGGGCTACCTGGGTCTCGGACATTTCCTATCCCTTCTTGTTCCTCCCAGGAATGGTCTTGTGCAGTTGCTTGCATGACCAGAGGAATGTAGCCCATAGCAATGCTGGGAAGACCCGTTTCCATCCCACTGACCACTGGGGCTGAGCTCTTAGGGGGTGAGAAGAGAGGATCAGGAGGCTGTTGCCAGAGGAAGGGGCACAGACCAGGTTCAGTGCTGCAATATCTTTCACACAGTTGGTCTCAAGGGTGCTGCAAAATCCCTCTGCACACAATCACTACATCTTATAAGTATAACCCACCCAATCATATTTGATTCACTATTATTCAGTCTGAATCATCAAATGATTTTCATTACCATGATAAGGGCCTGAATCATACTGTTAGTCTCAGCCCAAGAAGACCTATTGATCCCATAGGATTTACAAGCATGTGTGGACTAAGTTGAGTTTCACAAGTATCCTCCCTCTTTATCTGTCATCTCGGCCTCAGGGAGTGATCAGGCAGACCCAGAAACATCAGGGACTGCCTGAAGGAAGAGGCCCCTCCCTCTTTAACTGTCATCTCGGCCTCAGAGGGAGTGATCAGGCAGACCCAGCAACATCGAGGACTGCCTGAAGGAAGAGGCTCCTCCCTCTTTAGCTGTCATCTTGGCCTCAGAGGGAGCGATTAGGCAGACCCAGAAACATCAGGGACTGCCTGAAGGAAGAGGCCCCTCCCTCTTTTAACTGTCACCTTATATTTGTTTTGTATTCAATTTTTACTGTACACCGCTATGATC
>NW_024809732.1:0-1912 GCF_019175285.1 Sceloporus undulatus | reverse complement strand
CTCTTTAGCTGTCATCTTGGCCTCAGAGGGAGCGATTAGGCAGACCCAGAAACATCAGGGACTGCCTGAAGGAAGAGGCCCCTCCCTCCTTTAACTGTCACCTTATATTTGTTTTGTATTCAATTTTTACTGTACACCGCTATGATCATTGCGGAATAGCGGTCTATAAATAAAACTTATTATATTATTATTATTATTGCGATTTCACATAAGCAAAACTGCCTCTGGTCCTCACCAGAGTAGACCCAATGAATCAGCTGAATTTACTTATCTGTTGAAGAATCGTTTAGTAGTTGATTGAAAGGGTCTATTGGAGCTCGATATACACAATATATACTATATAAACCAAAGATAAGATATAAACAAAATAATTTAGGCTATGGCTGGGATACTGAGGATAGATTAAGATATTGACTATAACAAAACATATACTACATTTAGCCACCAAAGAATTATAGTGCATTTATCCATTTGTTGCCAAATGTCATGGCAAATGTCATATTTAAAAAAACAGTTCTGGAGAACACTGTGGGCTTGAGGGCCACAGTTTAGATCCAGAGATGTTCCCCCATATCCCCCAACATTTCACAGATGGGAAAAGAAAGACATGTGTGGACAAATAACACCAGAAGGTGGTCAAGATGGCCAAAGATGTTTATGGGGAAGGTCACAAAAGCGAGGAAGGGCACAGCAGTTTGCTTTTGCCTCAGACTCCTAGCAAGGACAAGTCCCTGTCCCCTTCTTTCCTCTTCTCTGCCCACTTTTGAGTTGATGGGGTGAATATTCCTTGGCACTCATTTTGTAGGAACTGAAGTGAGCTGAGGACAAAGGGGAAAATGGGAGGAGGAGAACAAAACCGGGATGTTTTTGAAAGCCCCTGAAAAATTGGGGTGACAGAGGATTTACCAGGACTGTCTCTGCCAATTTGGGAGAGTATGTTCTCCACTTGCTTTCATGAACTGGCCCAGCAGTGAAATACATGATACTAATAACCAGGATGGGGACTCACCAAAGAGTTGCTGTACCTCCGCAGCCCCTTTCGGTTGGAGCGCAACTCCCTCCGCTTGGCCTCTGTGTCAGCCATCAGGTGGGCAGGGGATCCTTGTGGCTCTGCACTTGGTCACTTCCAGCAAGAGAGGCCCCATAGCCGTGTACAAGGAAGCCGAGATGAAGTTCCTGAGAAAAGGAAGCAGGGTTAGGATTGTCTTAGCAAGAAACCCTGCAGCACTCAAAGAGACAGAGTACAGCATCCTGCAGGTGATATATGCAGGTGACATATGTCTCCTTTGGGCCAATGCAGAGGTGGCCATTCCATTCCTCCCTCTGCACCAAACAAAGCCCCCTGGACCTAGCATAGATTAACTGCAGCTCCCCTAGACAACAGATACTCCATGCCTTCTTAGAGTAGTGGGGGATTAGGGGATGAGTGATTGGAGAGGGCTCTAGTTAGGTCTCTGTAGCCAGATGTGAAATGAGTGCATCATTTGCTGAAACCTCCTGACCTCCCCAGTGGCCCTCAGAGGAAGATGTCTTCATTTTGCTTCTGGTTGCATAAACACAGCTGGATGCTTCTCCAATACCTCACACCCAAACACTCTCAGCAGGCATGGAATGGCCATGCGGGATGGCTTCCACAACTCTATGGGAGGACCTGTGTCAGTGAATGGCCAGTTGTAGTCTTATTCCACCTGGAGCAACACTGGAACACAGTTGGTTCTGTTGGGTCAGGCTTTCTGGCCTGGTGGCCTCTCATTCTCTCAGTGGTCAAACCAGTTGCCCTCCATCCACCAGGGAGGCCCCCAGTCAAGCAGAGCAGGAAAGGAGCATTCTCTTCTCTGGTTGCCCCCTTCCATGGGATCCAGTCTTCCTCCCAGGATAGGGGAGCACCAGAGGATTGAGCTGATGGCAAGAG
>NW_024809731.1:0-3071 GCF_019175285.1 Sceloporus undulatus | reverse complement strand
CCCCCAAAGGAGAGGCCTATAACTCTGCTGGTTGTGCAGTTGGCCCTCCATATCCATGGATTTTTTATTCATAGATTCAACCATCCATAACTTGCAAAATATTAAAAACAAATATACATTCCAAAAGAATGCCTTGATTTAGCCATTTTATGTCAGAGACCCCACTGTACTATGCCACTGTATTTAATGAGACTTGAGTATCCATGGATTTTGGTATCCATGGGAGTGGTCCTGGAACCAAAACCCAGATACCAAGGATCCACTGTACCAATAGAATTCTGGAGAGCACCCCCTCCCCCAATGGCATAGCTTGGAAATATTAAACCCTGGACCTAATGCTATAATGGAGAGGGCCTTCATGGGTGATTGTGTATATCACTGGCAGCCTATGGCTGCAATGTCAGTGAGGAACAGTGCATTGCCTCCTGGGGCCCACTTACATTACAGAATTATGGTGCCATTATTTCACTTTAACTGTCATGGTTCCATCATATGGAATCCTAGGATTGGCAATTTGGGGAGAGGTCTTTAGAAGTCTCAACCAGAGCTTTTCAGTGTCTCATGAAATTACAGACCCCAATTTCATAGGATGCAGCCATGGCAGTTAAAGTGGAATAATAGTGATATCATTGCAAAGTGTGAATAGGCCCCAGGTTTTCAAGGAGCTATCTAAGGAGACAAACAAGTGGCATCACTAGGTCTGGAGTCACCCCAGTGCAGTAACTCATGCTGTCACTATCCAGGCTGCCTGGTTGGCATACATCACAGCCACTCCCCTCCACTAGCTGGGCTGCCTTTGCCTTGGTGAGAAAACAGTGCTGCTGGCACCAGACAGCCCATTCCAGGTTTGGCATGGCTGCTCACCCAGCAACTGTGCCAGACTCAGAAGGTACCATATCCCCACCATGGCCACTGTTAAGAGTGTGATACTGCTGCCACCTGGCAACCTATTCCAGGCTTGGCATGGCCGCAGGGTGAGCAAGAAAGGGATATGGTACTTTTTCTCACTCACGCAGCAGCACCCTATTCCCACCACCAGCTGCAAAAGTGTCCTAGCTCATGGAGAGAGGTGGTTGGGGAGAGTCTTGGGATGGATGAGAGCAACCTTCCCATCAGGTGTTCACACACACACAAACCCCTGAGATGTCACCAGATGTGGTCCACACACCCCAAACTCCCCTAGAGACAACCCAGAGACAAACACATTTTGGGAATTGTGTTCAACACCTTTAATACTTAATTAATCCTTGATGTTCAGACAAAAACTGGAACAGACTGACCGCCCCACTGACATCAGAACCACTAACCACCATTAATGCATATTAATTCAGTTGTGTATCACAACAATAATAGTTCTATTCCCCTTCCCCCTCCCCCAAAATACCATTCTGTGCTTTACAATTCTTTTTCCATTCCTGATAATGTTAAAGCAAAAAATAACAACAATGACATCAAAAATCCTGATTCTCACTTAAATCACAGATCTATCATTATTGCTGGAAAATGGAGATTGCTTCCAATTTCTAAATACACCTTTACTTGGGCATAAGCATCATTTTGTTGTAGAAAATTACATATACACTGGTGCCTCGGGATACGAAATGATCGCGTTACGAAATTTCCGGGATACGAAAAAGTTGGATTGGAAAAAACTGTTCCGGGTTACGAACTATTTTTCGGGTTACGAAATTCATTTCGGCGCGAAATTCAAATGCGAAGCGCGGCTATAGGCTTTCCAGCGCTAACGGAAAGCCTTTTCGGGTTGCGAAATTTTCGGGTTACGAAGGGAATGGCGGAACGAATTAATTTCGTAACCCGAGGTAGCAGTGTATTGTAATCATCCCACATTTCAAGGCTGTAGGTGCTGTAGGTGTTGGGGATGGTGGAGTCAACTCAAAGTATAGTATAGACAATGCACCTTTTATCCACTTCATTTTCATAACAGCCCTATGAGTTTATTCAGACTATGTGACTGGACCATGGTGTTCTGGTGAGTTTCATGGCACAGAATGAGCTATTCCAAGTCCCAATCCAGTGCTCTGGCCACTACACTGTATAGTCGGCTCTCCATATCCACAGATTTATTATCCATGGATTCAAGTATCCACAGCTTGAAAATATGTTAAAATATATAAATTCCAAAAAGCAAACCTTGATTTTGCCATTTTACATAAGGGACACCATTTTACTATGCCATTGTATTTAATGGGATTTTGGTATCCATAGGGCATCCTGGAACCAAGCTCCAGTGGATACCAAGGGTCCACTGTCTGACTCTCAATGTTCTCCACATGTGTTCAAAGCATTTTTGAGACCATTTATGGTACATGTGCAGAAGCTGACATAAGGAGTTTAGAGATTGTTTATCAGGCAGGGTTTGTATTTGTGAATATTTTGCAGGCACCGTAGAACCTGGTAGATGTGCGGATGCATATGTGTGATTAAGAAGGAGACCAAAGCTGATTATGAATATTTCTGCTACTTAAGAAAAGATTGACCTGACCACAACCTTACCAGTGCAAAGACTGAGAATAAAACATGAAAAACTATCCATGTCAGAAGTGGAAATCATGCAGCCCTTCAGATGTGGCTGAACTGTAAATCCTAGCCAGTATAGCCAGGAGTGAGGAAAGAATGAAACTGCAATCCAGCAAGATCTGGATAGCTACATGACTAGCACGCCAACCTACATAAGACTAATCTCATGTTTCACTCTCATTTACATGTTTATAAATCTTAGAATGATAAGACTTGGAAGAGACCACAAGGGCCATCTGGTCTAACTTCCCCCTCAGGAAAACTTAGTCAAGCACTCCCAACAGATATCCATTCAACCTTTAAAACCTCCAAAGAAGGAGACTCCAGCACTCTTTGAAGCAGCATCTTTTACTGTTAAACATCTCTCACTCCCATCTCTCACCATCTAGAACTGTAAATACATGCCATGTATATACATTTTCTCTGAAATAAGCTTCATCAGTTTCAGTGAGGCATAGACAAGTATAACTGATCACATGATTGCAGCTTTAAAATGAGTATTTTGAAGAATGATAGGTTTTATGTGCTTATAT
>NW_024809730.1:0-3071 GCF_019175285.1 Sceloporus undulatus | reverse complement strand
TTATTCTAAAACATGAATATGAAACATAAATATAAACCTCTTCCTAATACAGTCACGCAGTCCCTTTTGTGTAATAAAACCCCACAATTCCTATACATTTGGCTTCCCAAAGAGCCCCCATTCCAGGCTTTGTTGTTGTTGTTGTTGTTGTTGTGTGTCACACTTTGGACTTATTCATGCCAACCTTAGGCCTCCAGCTTTAGCTTCCTTCAGAGGGACCTGCCCTTGCCTTCCCCTGAGGCTGAGAGAGTGTGACTTGGGCAAGGCCTCCCAGAGTGGGCTTCGATGGCTTTAGCAGGGAAGAGAGCCCTGGAAGCCATTTTAGTGAAAGGAAGGAGGCTCACTTTGTCACTTGGCCACAAAACTGCTCCTTTCTCAGAGAGTTAAGGCTGGTAGTAGGCCCCAGGCGCACTAGGCCTCAGTGGTAGCCATGGCAACCATGTTCAGGGCCCAGAGGATGCCATTGTTAGGAAGGGCAGCGCTTGCCTCTTAAAGGCGCCGCCGCCTTATTCGCCTCTCTCCTGGGCTGAGGCTGAAGAGGAGGATATTTGCCCATAGGGAATAATTGGAGAATATTTGGCCATAGAGACAGAGACCCAATGGAAGGCAGGGAGAGGGCAGAGAAAGGTGGGAGGGACCAAAGGCGGGGCCATGCAAATTTGGGACCAATGGGGGGAGAGGAGAAAATGTCATTTCCTCAGCCAGTGTTGTAACTCCAATGCCATGGCCAGGAGGTGACACTGTTTCTTCCCTCAAGGCCGATGCTCTGCAGAGAAGCAGCACACTGTGGTTCAGAGGAATGAGGGCGGGGTCGTGGGCGGGGCCATGCAAATCTTGGACCAATAGGATGGGAGGAGAGCCCCGAAACCTCTCCTGAGGCAGAAGAGTCCCCCTGGAGGCGAGGCTATGAGGGCAGAGAGGCCGTGGCTTGGGGTCGTGGAGAGGTCCATGGGAAAGGGGGCTTCTGGGGCTGGAGGGGGAGTGGAGGTCGAGGAGGAAGTGGAGGGAGGGCTGGGGCCAGGCCAAGGTCTCACGCTGGCCTGGAAGGATGTCCCACGGAGAGGGGACGCTGGGTGGCAAGGGAGCAGAGCATCTCTTTTTTCTCCTGTCTTCTGCTGCATTCAGCCTTTTTGTATCTTGTTGCAACAAAGAAGGCAGCAGAGCAAAGGCACCCAGCAGCTTCTTTTCTGCTTGTTGGAGGCCGTCCTTAAGGGAGCCTTGGATAATGGTCTTTGCAAGAGCTCTTCTCAAGCGAAAAGAGAAGGTGCTTCTGTGGATGATGGGCTCAAAAGTCGCTCAGCCATGAGGAGGGTTTGCACCACTTCAAAATGCATGTCAGTCATTTCAAGCAATTCCTTTTGGGAAAGTATTCTCCAATGATTCCCTATGGAAAATTCTTCTCCTATTATTATTATTATTATTATTAATATTCCTCTTAATCCCTTGGAATCCAAGAAGATGACAACAATTAAATGAGACATAGCTCTAAAAACCACTATTCCTCCCCAGTATAAAAACATAGTAATATTACAAAGAGATTAAACCAGAGAACATTAAAACAATAGTATAAAATAACAGTTAAAATCAATAGAGCATTTGTAGGAAATTTGTAAGAAAGAGGAGAGGAATAGTAGGGGAATAGTAGGGGAATAGTAGGGGGAATGAAGGTAAATAAACGTGGAAATAGTCTGGGAAGGCCTTCTGAAAGAGATCCGTCTATGATTCTCTATGAGCAAGTATGGTTTCCTTATGGTTCTCCCACTTTTCCTCCTCATTGGATCTGTTTGGAGTTGTGCCTTCAGTGTCTCCCTTTGGAGAAGCTCCATCCGCCCTGAAGCCCCTTCTCTTTCCTATTCCTGACCATGGGATCAGCCCAGTATTTCCACTGGAACCAGCTTTCCTGGGGTCTAAAAAGTGTGTCTGACTATCCCTGGCTTCTCCTTTCTGCTCTTTAACAAACTCCAGGAGAACGGGATCAGTCCCAGCTGAGGATCCCACCATTTCCACCCCATTCACCAGTTCATCCCAGTTGGTTGGGATCAGATCTGAAGCGGCTGATGCCCTTGTTGCCTCTTCCACCTTTTGGTCAATGAAATGGTCTCCAAGGCAAGTGAGGAATTGGCTAGACCTTGAGGTTTTGGCTGAGTTTGACTTGCAGCAAATATCAGGATAGTTGAAGTCTCCCATCATCACTTCTCCATCTCTCCTTTCTGAGTCTATGGTCCTCTGTTCTAGAAAGCCATCCTCCGATTCCTCCGTCTGACTTGGGGCTCTTTATAGACTCCCACAATAACATCCCTTTAATTTCTATCCAGATGCTCTCCATCCGGCCTCCAGGATTTAAGCCCTGGGTCTTTTCTCAGGTGTCAACATCCCTGATTTATAAAGCTATTCCTTCTTCTTTCCTTTTTGGCCTATTTCTGTTTAGAAGGTTATACCCCTCTATTAGTCCTTTCCCTTCATAAGACTCATCCCACCAGGTTTCAGTGCTCCCTGTTTGATCGGATTTGCTTTCCTTTCTTAGTGGTTCAAGTTCATAGATGTCTCTGTCTCCTAGAGATAGGGGCAGTAAAGAACTGAATGAGGTTTTGGGGAGCTGTGGTCCAAAACACACAGCAGAAATCATCCTTTCTGAGACCTCTTTAAGTGCCCTGGGTCAATGCTGGGGCATTCTGGGAACTGTAGTTTTGTGAACCATTGGGCCTTCTCTGTCAGAGAGCTCTGGGGCCAGAGAAAACTATAGTTTCCCAGAGTTCCCTAGCACTGACCCAGGACTGTTAAAGGGGTCTCAAACTGGATTATTTCTGCATTATTTATTATTATTATCATATTTATTTGTATCCCACTCTTTTCCAGAACTGGGACTCAGATTGGCTTCATAACATTAAAAAACAGTACAATTAAGAAACACAGGAAAAGGTACATTAAAAAAGAATTAAATTATTCCAATAATGTTGGACCTATATTGATGAATAAAGAAAGGCAAAAGGCACAAAACAAGTGTCTGAGAAGAAAACGGACAACAGCAGAACAGAAAGAGAGAGAGAGAGAGAGAGAGAGATCTATTGGGA
>NW_024809729.1:0-3071 GCF_019175285.1 Sceloporus undulatus | reverse complement strand
TGAACTATGAGACAAGTTTTTATTTTGCTCTTTCTGGAAGTCCCACTTCATGCTCCTGGAAGACACATTTAAATAACTCAGTGTGCATCCTTTATTGTGCAGGGATCTTGAGTCTTGGCTTGAGGCAGTAGATGTGTAAAGAGTTCAGCTTGTAGCACTGTCTATGGCATTTATCAAACGGGGGTTTTCCTGCTCAGAACCAGGGTGAGTGCGGATTGAGCAATGCAAATTCACGTCATAACGTTAATGTATTTTCACACCTGGTTGCTTTCAATGGGAGCTCCTTGCATGGTCCCTCCGCGGAGCTTCCGAACTGAATCCTTACTGGCACCTCATTTTGGAGAGTTCGCTAAAAAGTGGATTGACAGGATTCGCATTCAAGCTCGATTCGAATTCACTGCTAAATTGGGCTGGTGTGTGGAATTTTGCCCCATTTCCTTCCGGTGGCCCTTTCTGCTTTCAGGGCAACTGGGGCTGGGGAGCGATCGCTCCATTGGAGCTCTCTCTCTCATTCCCTCTCCTTCCCCGCTGCACCTTCTGCAGAGGAGCCTGGCCAGCAAGCTCTCTCTCTCTCTCTCACACACACACACACTCACATACATACAGACACACACACACACACACATATATATACATATACATATACATATATATATACACATACATACAGACACACACACACACACATATATATATATACATACATCTGTATATACACATACACACCCACACACACTCATATATATACATACACACACACATATATACACATACACACACACACACTCACATATATACATACACACATATAAATACAGACACACGCACATATATATACACACACACACTCACACATACAGTGGAACCTTGCCATACGCGGGGGATCCGTTCCGGATCCCGCCGCGTATGGCGATTTCCACCTATGCTCGAGCCCGGTGGCGCGGAGGTGCGCGGGGCGCAGTGGGCGTGCGCACGGTGCAACGGGCACACGCGCCCATTCAACTGAATGGGACGCGCCGACCCTTCTGCCCCGCGCGCACCCAGCGGCTTGAGCGCGTACGCTCAAAGCCGTTTTAAAAAATTCAGTGTATGTGGAGGCCTCACTGTATGCATGCACACATACACACACACACACTCATATATATATATATATATATATATATATATATATATACACCCACACACTATACATACATATATACATACACACACACATATGCATACACGCACACACACTAACATACATACACACGCAGACATATATATATATACACACAAAAACATACACACACACACACATATATATATATATACACACACCAAAAAAAACATACACACACAGCTTCTTTGTTGGTGGTGGCAGTGATGTGTGCATGTGTGTGTGTCAACAGTAGGGCAAAAATTTGGGGGAAATTGTAAATGGGGGGGGGGCTTGAAAAAGGTAGAATATCAATTATGGAATATTTTATTTTATCATGATTCAAGAAAACCAGAGCCAAAAATGGTCTTTATCCTAGTTCTTTTCATGGACCTTCAGATCTCTAGTCTGCGCTCAAGTCATTTCCGGACTTATGGCAACCCTAGTCAGAGAAGGTTTGATTTTGCCATCCTCTGAGGCTGAGAGAGTGTGACTTGCCCAAGGGGTTTCCTTGGGAGGATTGTTCAGAGGGGGTTCACCCTTGCCATCCTCTGAGGCTGAGACAGTGTGACTTGCCCAGTGAGGGGGGTTTACACCCAAGTAAGGAATCGAACCCTGGTCGTCCTCCACCGCTGCCTCTTGCAGCACTTCCTCAGATGCAACTAGGTGCTCCAAAATATGTCTTTGAATTCTATTATTATTATTATTATTATTATTATTATTATTATTATTATTTGAAAGAAAGAAGTTGGCAGCATTAGCTTTCCTAAAGTCTGCTTCCTCAGATGCATTTAGTCTCAGAGGTGCAACAAGATCTCTATAAGGATGTATATTAATGTTTTTGAAATAATTTAAGTTATTAGTTTGCTGAGGCACCAGAGCTCCCTGACACAGAAGGCTCAATGTCTCAGGACACTACAGTTCCCAGAATCCCATAGAACTGAGCCGAGATGGTTAAAGTGGAGTTAAACCAGTTTATCTCCCCAGTGTGTATGCAACCTAAGAGAAGGCAACTGTTACAATGGGAAGGAGAGATGTAGATGAAATAGATGAGGAGAATGACAGGAGAATAGATGTAGATATAGCTGAAAAAGATGAGAATGACGGGAGAGATGTAGATATAGCTGAAATAGATTAGGAGAATGACGGGAGAATAGATGTAGATATAGCTGAAATAGATGAGGGGAATGAAAGGAGAATAGATGTAGATATAGCTGAAATAGATTAGGAGAATGACAGGAGAATAGATGTAGATGTGGCTGAAATGGAATGGGGCTCTGACACGGAGGATCCATTTGAATTTGGCTGCCAGGGATGGGGAAATAGAAGGGAGGAAGAAAGGTGCAGCTGTCATTCATGTGAGGCTAGCATTCGCATGAAAGTGGAACCAGGCTACTTTCCTCACCACGGAAGTGTAAAGGTTCAGAATGCATTCAGACCCCCACTGAGCATGTGCAAGGATCCCAATTCGAATCGTTGAATCCCCATGGTATGCACCGGTGTAGTAATACAATTTGCACTCACTCCGCTTTGCATGAATCCACATCACATGACTTGCCTTGGATTCGATTCCCCCTCGATTCGGAAGGGCAATGGAAGGGCAACCAGGTGTGAAAATACATTAGCGTTATAACATCAATTCGCATTGTTCGACCTGCAGTCACCCCTGATCTGAGCTCCAAATATCAACGTGTGATAAGGCCTATGTGTTACAGCAATAGTTACTGTTTAGGTGCTTTCCCTTGTATAGCATGAAAACATCCTTTTCATTATCTATTTAGACAATGATAAAGATCTCACAGCTTTAGATTATTATTATTATTATTAACCTTTATTTATGAAGCGCTGTAAATTTACACAGCGCTGTACATGCAATCTTTTTAGTTAGACGGTTCCCTGCCCTCGGGCTTACAATCTAAAAAAGACATGACAC
>NW_024809728.1:0-3071 GCF_019175285.1 Sceloporus undulatus | reverse complement strand
GATTTCCACAGTCTGTGTGAGGTGTTCCACAGTTTGTCCCCTGAAAGACACTTTGGCCGAAAACCACCTGGACCTCTTTTTAGAGCATATATTGGAGTCAGGGAAAGGGTAGACAGATTGCTTCTTCTCCTCCCCTTCCTCCCAAACACAGCCCTGGGGTCCTGAGCTTCCCCTTTCTGGGTGTGAAAGCTCAGTAAGAAGGTGATGTCTCTCTTTTTCCATTTCTCTTGGCAGGGAATGTCTTGAACTAATGTATTTAGTCCTAGCTTCATCAAAGTGTGATTTGGATCATGCGATGCACCTCTTGATTCGCACGACTGATGGGAAACCTTGCTCTGATCCTGTTGAGTTGGAAAAACAGATGCAGATGCAGGTAAAGAGATCTCTCCCTCACAAGGACTGTCCTGATCGGCCTTGAGAGCTGTCCTCTTATTGAGCCCAGGATGCCATTCTTTCCTCAGGTATTGGCAATCAGATTGATTGCAATCATCATAACACACATCCCGGAAACCCAGAGGGTGGACAAATGGATTTCAGAATTCATTAGTCATCTTTTCGAATTTCTTTGTGGCTCAAATCCTCAACCCTAGGAAGATTACGACTGAGCTTAACATGACAGTAAAGTAAGATGTGTTTCTTCTTTCTGGGGACGAAGTGGTCAGTGGTTCCACTTGATTAGGACAGACTGTAGGAATACAAATCCTACAAGCTTTTCTGTCAAGCTAAGAACTTGGTGACATGACAATTGTTGTCTGTTTTCTGCAGAGAAACAGCCATTGCCATATCGACCATGGACATAAGTTGGAACATGCTATCCTCCATATTAGAAAAGCACCGTGGCTCTGATTAGATGAGTTATAGATTAAGTTAGTTGGGAGAATGTCCACTTGGAATATTAATTACAGCGTTCAAAAGGGAAGGCAGCCGAGTCAAAACAAGCAACAACTGCTTCCTCTCTTCTTTTCCAGGCAAACAATCCCCACACAGGACAGAAAGGCCATTGCTTCCAGGAATGCCATGATCCCAAGGGAAGATCCAGGTTTCCAGGCTGCCAGGGGAAACAAAAAGGCCATCGCTTCCAGAAATGCCATGATCCCAAGAGAAGATCCAGGTTTCCAGGCTGCCAGAAGTCACCAGAACGCTTGCAAGTCCCTCTAAGGGCTCTCTGCTGGGTCTGGGGAGGAGAAAGATACCATCACATTCAAAGATGTACAGTTGTCCCTCCAAATTCGCAGGGTAACTGTTCCGGAACACCCCTCCCCACGTATTTGAAAATTAATGGATATTTAAGTCCCCCCTCCTTCTCCCACATCCCAATTGGGCCTAGCATGACCTCAGGGGCACGGAGGGGGCATTCCCTTATTCTGGGGGAAATGAGCCAGGGCGAGGGGGGCTACCAGGACCTGTGTGCCCCACCGGCCGGCCACCATGCCGACTTCCCTTCTCGCTGGGCGCACGTCATGCCCGCTCCAACACAGCCACTGGTTGCTTGCTTGCTTCCCCTCTCATCCTGTCACCCTGGGAAAGGGACAGAGATGGGAAACATCTCCCCACCCCATCCTTCTATCTTTCCATCCAAGGCAGTTAGAGGGAGCAATGGAGGAGGGATGAGAAAGTGTTGGGAGGGAGGGAGAAGGATGGCGGGGGAGATGCTTTATAGAAACCTGGCTGGGAGACAACAGTGTCATAACCTGGGCTCAGGCCCTCCCAGCCGGGTATTCTGGCAGTGAGCAGGTAAGGGAAAGTGGGCGAGGGGCAGTGTGGCCTTGGTCTACAGAAACAATTTAGGGCCCAAAGAGACAGGCCAAAATAAAACTGCTTCGGGTCACTTTGGAGGTATGCTGGTGGCGCAGTGGTTAAATGCCTCTACTGCAGCCACTCACTCAAAACCATAAGGTTGAGAGTTCAGTACCAGTGAAAGGGCTCAAGCTTGACTCAGGCTTGCATCCTTCCAAAGCGGTTGCTAAAATGAGGACCCTGCTTGTTGGCCGCGACTAGCTTACACTTTGTAAACCACTTAGACACTGTTAGTTCAGTCTGAAGTGGTATATAAATGAAGCTGTTTGTTTTTCTTTTTTGTTTAAATGATGCATGTGTTCTAAGAGGCCAGAAGCTGTGCTAAAGCCATACTCCAGTCCTAAGGACTGGAGCGCAGCTTTGGCACAGCTTCAGGCCTCTTAAGATGCCTTAGGACTGGAGTGTGGCTTTAGCGTGGCTTCTGGACTCTTAGGACACAAGCATCAATTAAACAGCATACCTCCAAAGTGACCCGAAGCAGCTTTATTTTAACCTGTCTGTTCGGGCCCTTACTTTTCCCAGGATACCTGGTCTGGAAAACAGATCACTTCTAGTGTATGTACCTAAGCCTGAGGACCAAGGATAGTTTGGGGATTCTCTTGGTATACCGTCCATCTTGTTGTCCAGCAGACTCCCTAACCGAACTGACACAACTGGTCTCACAGTTGGTGTTAGAGTCGCCTAGGCTGTTAGTCCTGGGCCACTTCAACATCCCACTTGAGCCCAGTTTGACAAAGCTAGCAAGTGCAGCTCGGGAATTCCTGGTATCCATGGCAGACATGGGCCTATCCCAGTTAGTCTCTGGGCCCACACATTGTGTAGGTCATACTCTCGATATGGTCTTCAGTACGAAACAGGCGTATCCGTGGACAGAGGTTATTAATATAATAATAATAACAATAATATTTTTATTTCTATTTCCCGCCTCTCCCTGCGGATCGAGGCGGGATCACAACAGTATCAGCAATACAAATTACAAAGTGCACAATAGGATAAAAACAGCATTATTTAACAATACAATACAATACTAATCAATCAGCAGTGTTGCTGTAGGAGAATTAACACATCCAAATCGTCGTCCGTTTTCCGTATTATCAAATCAGAGTGGGAATATTCAACTATAGTAGGTCGGGTGGATATGCCCGCCGGAAGAGATCCATCTTTAATGCCTTCTTAAAGGCTTCTAGTGTGGTAATAAGACGGCAAGTTATTCCATAATTTTGGGGTGGCGGCTGTAAATGGTTTGTGGGAAGTAGTGACCAGTCTAGTTTTGT
>NW_024809727.1:0-3071 GCF_019175285.1 Sceloporus undulatus | reverse complement strand
GGAGTCACACTGGAATCATAGCTCGTTAAGAGTATAGTGTGATAAACATCATAGAGAACCATATTTGAGTGTCATCAGCGTACTGATAACAACGTGCCCCATGTCTCTGGATGATCTCTCCCAGGGGCTTCATGTAAACATTAAACAGCATGGGGGACAGAACGGCACTCTGAGGGATGCCAGATGTCAGCTCTCTTTCAGAAGAGCAATTGTCCCCCCAGGATCACCATCTGGAATCTGCCCGAGTGATAGGAACGGAACCACTGTGGAACAGTGCCTCCAATACCTAACTCCCTCAGGCATTCTAGAATGATACCATGGTCTATGGTAACAAATGCTGCTGAGATGTCCAAGAGCACCAATAATAATAGTTGTTGTTGTTGTTGTTATTGTTGTTGTTATTATTATTATTATTATTATTATTATTATTAGTATCCCGCCTCTCCCTGTATTGGATCGAGGTGTTTGTAGTTTTGATGCTATGCACTGATCCCCATGCTAACCCCCACAACCCCACTTACCAGGCTACACACAGCCACTGCAGTTGATGGGGGTCTGTTCCCCTGTCACTTTGGAAACAGTTGACTCATGTCCCAGCTCTTCCCATGAGTGATCTCCAGTGGGACAGGCAGATTTTTGTTGTTGTTGTTGTTGCAATTCCCCCTTGTGGTATAGATTGCTTCTGTAAGGAGGGTAGGAGAGTTATTCAGCTGTTTTCTGAGTAACAAGGGAACAGAATCCCCTTTTTCACAGTGACTGCCACACTACATAGCCTCTAGGTAGCCCCTAAACTAGGTGCTATATAGTGACCCTGAATATAAAACAGTTATGAGTACATAACTCTAGATTATGCATTCATAATAGCCCAAAAGGATTCTGGCCAATATTATTTCCCAGTCATACTGAAAAAGAGAACCTCACCATTCTTTTCCAGAAACACTATTGTATGCCAGTTAATGGAAAATAGTTTCAGAGTCAGCTATGGAGAGCTCTTGTCATAATAATAAAAATAACTAACTTGGGAATGGGTTGTTGTTGTTGCTGGTGCTGCTGCTGCTATTACTTATACCCCATCTTTGCACCAAGATTTCTTCTTTATTTATCTGTTTACAGTATGTAAATAAGAGATTGTTTGACAAGCACTAACTTCGCATTTCCCTTGGTATTGGTACAAGTTTATCATAGGAGATTATCAGCTGGGGAAAAAAGTTGGGAGTAAAAGGCATACTCCTGGAAAATTTGCATGATTGTGCTGAAGATTTTCAGACACATCATACTTATCCAGGACTTAATCCATGAAGATCCAGGAATGCTCCAACAACAAGCCATTCACAGGAAAGTCCTGGGAATGGTTTGTTGCTGGAGCATTCCTGGATCTTCATGGGTTAAGTCCTGGATAAGCATGATGTCGTCTGAAAATCTTCAGGACGATTGCATGACTTTGCTGGGAGTATGCCTTTTTCTTCCCCTATTTTCCCCCGTCTGATAATCGCCATAGTCATGTGCCTGTTTTTTTTTAATAAAAAAAATCTATAAATGATTTCTAAAAACAGACATGACTCAGTTAGAGTTAATCATTTTGGAATCCCATTGATCTGAATGGAGTATAGCTAAACAATCTGAACTCTCCTTTGAAAATAGTAGGCCTTAAACATACTTAATCTCACTTGACTTGTGCCCAGCATGCCTGGCAATGGTACCCAGCTATGGCTGCAAGGTTAACTCCATCTCTCTGGGAGGAAGCACCACTGAACTCTGTGGGGCTTATTTGCATAGGATTGCATTGTCAATGATATAGAATAACTATGGTGTTCTTCCTGTCCAAATGCCTAATGGTTGGGGTGATGGTAGTTGCAGACCAAAAGTTAAGGGCAACAGGCTGAGATAAGCTTCCATTCCATCTCCTGTCAGTTCCCGGTCAATATACTTGTTTGCCTAGGACAGGAGTGGGGAATCTTCCCTGTTGAGTGTTGCATTCTTTTAGAAGCAATCTATTGGTAGGCAAGGCCAAATCCAATAGTGAGTGGGATCATTCCTTTTTCCCCACGACTGCCACTCCATTCTCTGTTTTTCTTCCTCCGTACATGACAGAGAAATGGGACATTGCTTTTGGCAGAAGTCTGAACATATTGCTCACAGTAGGCTTTTGAAATGAGGTTGACAGTTGCAGGTTGTCCTCCCCTGCTCTACAATGAGAGTTCAGATTGTAAATGTTGCTTTATTTATTTGCTTGCTTCTCAGTCAGATTTTCTCGAGCACATAAAACACACTTAATCTACATAGAGAAAAGGGAGTGATTCAGAGAGAGAGAGAGAGAGAAAAGAGGCTGAGAGTGAGACAGGCACACAGAGAAAGAAATGGCTGTTTTAGTTCCCAACACTGGCATGATATTTTATCTGCTGTATCAACATATATACAGATAGATATATTAGTTGCTTGCACAGTCATTTCTTCTCTCTCACTAGAATTTGGATGAAGCTACTGTATATGTAAACACGTGCAAAGAGAGCCATCTAGTGTCTGACACGACAATACCACACAGCATCAGAAAACTCACTTTTGAAGCTTTGGATTTATTCTGGTAGTAGAAGGAAAACATACGAAGGTTGGAAATAGGTACATTTATTAAATGTCTCTCCAATGCCACAGTGAAGTGATCCTCCCTTGCAGCAACCCTGATGCAGCTGTACAATGAACATTTGTATCCAGTCAAGTGGGATTCTTATGGATCAAGCATAATTGACTCATTTGAATGCCATGGCTAAATAATGGCAGGTTCTAACCACAGGTCTCTTCTTGACTGTACACCTTTTATTTCTGTTGGGTGGAATCCAAACAATGTTCATAGCGCTTAGGTCCCATTCAGATCAGTGTGCAAAATAACACCAAGCCCCACTGATTTCAGGAGCACCTGAATGTAAGAGAGTAACTTGGAGTTTTATCACACGAGAATACTAACTGGAAATGGAGCTGGAGAGTAGCGGCCTTACTGCATGATTTTGTGGCATTTAAGTTTTCTTCCCATGGGAGACAGTTGTCCAAGTGAGTCTTTTTTTTTCTAGCTGGAAAAA
>NW_024809726.1:0-3071 GCF_019175285.1 Sceloporus undulatus | reverse complement strand
GGGGCGAAGGGCATCTAGAAGCGCTGCCCCTCGCATGTGATGAGGGCGTCCTTCGGAGCCTGTCTGTACTGGGCCTTTGTCTCCTTGGCCTGGACCCTTGATGCTTGGGCTGATCGTTTATATTGACTATCTGGGACCCTTGACTGCCTCCTTAACTTGCCTCTTCAGAATCCTAGATCTCGGACTGCTTGACCATTCTCTGTCTGGACATTGGATTGGTACTATGGAACTTTGCTTTATTTCTCTTTAGTTGAAAGGGACTTTTGCTTTGCCTTAAAACTTCACAACCTGTCTGAGCAGCTATCAGCATTCTTGGCTGCTTTGCCGGACAGGGAAGAAACCCACACCTTTCACCCTTTATTGCATTTGGGGGAATCAAAAGAGAGATGGAATTTGTTCACAGTGCTGAAGCAACTGGACCAATGTCTCTCATATTTTGATGTAATTCTCAATATGCATTCCATTGAAGTAATGCAGTGCAGAGGAAAGAAATTGAAATTCAGTAGGAGGCATATTCAAAGGCGAATGTCATCTCCCCCCCCCCCAAGTGTTACTTTAAGTGGGATGAGGCTTTGGAAGTCCACTAAATGGAAAACAACACTGTCATGGCTGTCTTGAATAGCACCTATTCCACCTACTTCAGGGATTCTAAATTTCTGGTTCTCCAGATGTTTTCACCACAAACTCCCAAAAATCCTTTAGCATTGGCCATGCTGTCTGGGGCTTGCAATCCATGAGAGTTGAAATCCAAAATGGGGGGGGGGGGGGAAGGAAACACAAGTTGAATCCACTGTTCTCCCTCCTGATATCAACTTCCTAATAGTGTTTCACACTTTCTTGTGATGTATATCCTCATGTTTAATATAGCTTTTATTTTTAAAAATACAAATAAAATTACAGTTGTTCCTTGGTATTCATGGGGGATCCATTCCGGACCCTCTCGTGGATACCAAAATTCATGCTCAAGTCCCATTGTCCCCAGTGGTGCCATTGGGGACAATGGGACAAGTCCCCCCTCCCTTCCTCTTTCTTCTCACCAAGCTTAGTTTTGCCTCAGGGGCCAGGAGGAGGCCTTCTTTCAGTCAAGGGGGGGCAATCCAAGCCCCTCATTTTGGGCTGAGACAGGCAGCAAGGCCCCACCGACACACCTTCTTGGCCCTCCTTGGTCTGCTGACTCAGTTTCCCAGGAGGCATCGGGCAGGAGTAAGGGAGGGCATGGGAGCCACCAGGGCCTGTAATCCAAGCCAGCCACCATGGGGACTCGACTTCCTGGCAGCGCTGAAGACCCAGCATGTGCACACTAACTGGGCCTCTCATGGGAGTTCCACAACCTGGGAGCAGCTATTAAATGGGCTCTCTCCTGTGTCCTCAGCAAAAGTGCTTGTGGTGGTTGTTGAACCAAGGGCAAGCCCTCTACTGAAGATCTTAAAACTCATACCCATTCAATATAGGTGGATAATGCAATGGGATATTCACCACTACCCTCTCAGCCATTCTCTCTCTGTTTTACAACTAGACAGGGGGGGGGGTGGGGGGGGAGGGGGAGCTCAGTATGCACATGGTGGCCCTTGCACCTCCAAGGAACCAATAAGTGGCACTTAACTAGCTTCTAGTCTTTGGAACCCCCTCTTTTAAACATTCTTTCTTTTCATCAGCTTCCCAATAATCATATCTCATCATGCATAGGGTTTAGTCTCTCTAGAGATTAAACGTTAAAGTTCTTTAATGTATTTTATTAGATACTTCTTTTCTGTTTCTTGGGCCCCTTGTTTAAATTATTTTTTCAATGTTTAGGCTCTTTGTGCTTTTCCTTCATCTTGCATTTCTGCAGGCTCCCTCCCTAGATCCAAAAAAAATTCCTATGTGTCAGATTTTCTGTTAAACTAGTAACTTTTTTTCTCTCTCATGGAAATTAGATTAAATTCCATGAAAAAAAAAGGATCGCCCCCTACCAGCACACCAGCTTCCACAATCAATGTCAGAAACAATACAATACAAATTGTTTATCATTATTAGTTTGCAATTAATAATGCTCCAATATATGGCAAAATTCCTCACAAAAACCTACTGACAGCATAATCAAAAGAAGTTGATGGAGAAAGAAGGCTCAGCAATTAGTTGCTGAAGTTATGGTAGGTAATATGCAACTCATTTGTGGCGGCTCTTGGGCACATCAACCAGATACACCCAGAACAATTTTTTAAAAAATGAAATAAGACTAGGAATCCAGGAGGAGCTAAAATATTCTAAAATGTGGCATCCCACCCTGGACTCTTGATGGGCAGAAACAGAGAGAGAGAGAGAGAGCATACAAACTTGGATTATTTCCTATGCTCCCTTCCATTTTGTGGACGCCTTGGGAACTGTATAAATTCATAGTATTAACCCTTTAGAAAGTAGGCCAGCACATGAGGAAGCCAGTGATGTAGACTCAAGTCAATTAACACAGGCTCAAGTTATTTCAATGACTAGACTTGGACTCGACATGGCAATAAATTAGGTGCTGACTCTACTTGGTTTGAGACTTGCATATTTTTAGTGACTGATTTGCTGATCTGACTTCATCCAGAAACAGCAAACATATTGGGCAATGAGCTTGAGGTGAGGATTGAGGGCTGCTCAGCAAGCCTGCAACTGCTGCATGCTAGAAGAGCATTCTAAAGCTTGTCAAAACCTTTAGAAGGATTCTTGTGCCTCAAGCCAATTGGCTATTGTGGTTGCTGCTCCCCGTGATAATTTCCCCCCAACTATGATCATATCCTCTTGATTTTCTACTTATTGAAATTCCACCCTCCCCACATACACACCCTACAACTGCTTCTTCCTTTTTGTGTTAAAACTTTACTCCCAGGCTTGAAAGTATCTTTTGAGGACTTGAGACTTGAAGGTAGTGATTTGAGACTTGACTTGAGACTTGGAGTAAAAGATATGAATACATCACTAGAAGAAGCTAATAATAGCCCCAAGCTTCCTGCTGCTTTGAAAATGGCTGAAATAGATTCCAGGAATTATGATCCATCATGTAGACTGTGTAGATTTGGGAATGTATGAAATACTGAAGCAGAAAGAAA
>NW_024809725.1:0-3072 GCF_019175285.1 Sceloporus undulatus | reverse complement strand
AACAAATAGTTAATAGAAAGTTTAAGTTGGAACCAAAATTTATCTTATTAAATATGATTACAGATGATGATTTGAAGATTAAACATGGAAAACTGATATTCTATATGTTAGCGGCTGCTAGAATCGTTTTTGCATCCCATTGGAAAGGAAATACCCAAGCTACATGGAATGAATGGATCCTTAAACTTATTGACTATATGGAACTGGATAAATTGACCTGTTATGACTTGAAGCAGGATTGGAATAAGAAGAAAACGAGTTGGCAACCCTTGGTTGAATTTATGAAAACGGAAAAAATAATCCAAAATTTTATTTGGTAGTACTGTAATTTTAATATTATTACTGTTAGGCATGAATAACTCTTTGTTTAATTTAAATGGATTTAATTGTATGAAACGAAAACAAATGCATAGGTCATAAAAATTTTCTTTGAATTTATAATAATTATACCATGGGAATTGGTAGAATTACGTAAGATAGGGATATCACCATTTTTAGGTAATTAGTATTAAAGATTAAAGCGAGGCAAAGACCAAAATTGTCCCAGTTCCTTAGTTGGAAGACATGTTTGTTTATGCTGTTCTGGTTTTGTATTGTAATATTTGTTGTAAATGTCCGAGTTTCTTGATGTTATTGTTGTAGGTATTGTATGTACTGTTTTATGTAGTATGTGTGTATGTTTATTGTTGTTTTTATATAATTATGAAAATTCTAATAAAGATATAATAAATAAATAAATAAATAAATAAATAGGGCCTCTTCCTGCTCACTTCCTTTTTTTTTAACCTCTCCTGGATGTAAATTGGCCCAGGGGATCAAAAACATGGCAAAAATGCTATCATAATCCCCTAGAGGGCTTTTGGGGACATTCTGGGCCAAATATTTGGCCTCTAGAGGTCCCCAGGGCCACAAAAATGGCCCCTTGCAGCACATGGACCATATTTTGCCCACCCCTGCCTTAAGCACATTCTTGCATTAAGCTAACCCTGTTGGATTTAAAAAAAAACATCTAGGGGGAGCCCTGTTGGCCATATAGCAAATCCAATAACATCCAAACAATGATACCTTTATTGGACCAACCAAAATGTACAATTACATGTTGCAAGCATTCAAAGTCACATTAGCTTCTTCATTAGCCAAACAGGAGAAAGAAATTGAAGATGTTAGTTATAGGCCTGCATTTTCAAATTCTGGTACAGTATTAGTTCAGATTGTGGGGAGGGCTATCTACTGGCTGGCACCTCCTCCTTTGAAAATCTACCATGGCCCCATTGCCAAAGTCAAAGATATTTAATGTCCATTTGCAATTCAAAGAAGATGTTTCCCTGGAATCCAGTATGTCTCCTTCCTTTGTGAAGCCACGGGCTCCTATGCAGGTAGAGAATATGGAATTTCTCAAGAGGTCTTCATATTTTGCATTAGGAAAACTTTAGGTGGTGTAGAGGCAAAACATGCCAATATTGGGGGGGGGGATGCTTTACCTTTGTTGGAGGCAGAAGCCTCAGATGGCAAAATATCAAGATTTCTTGAGAAATTCAGTCTTCTCTATGCACATAGGAGCCTGTGACTTCAGAAAGGAAGGAGACATGCTGGATTCCAAGGAAACATCTTCTTTGAATTGCAAATGGACATTAAATTTCCTTGACTTTGAAAATCTACCATGACCACATGGCCAAAGGGAGAGGTGCCAGCCTGCAGATCGCCCTCCCTAGCATCTGAACTAAGACCAGAAACAGAAAATGCAGACCTATGACTAACATCTTCAATTTCTTTCTCCTGTTTGCCTGATGAAGAAGAAACCAGTGTAACTTCAAAAGCTTGCAGCAACATGTAATTGTGCATTTTGATTGGCCCAAAAAGGTATCATTGTTTGAATCCTGTTGAATTTGTTCACCTGGTTGCATGAAGACAGAGGCCAAGATTTTACATTAACAGGCTGCTCATACCCATTGCGATTTAATGTGCCAAATATCATTGTTTATTGTTACCCATGAAATAATTAGCAATCAACAAGGGAGATCATGGAAGCTGTTGAGAAAGATGGTTTAAGAGAAAGAATTAACATTTCCCTGTAACACAGAAAGTCATAAAGGGTAGACTTAGATTTTTGTAAACATTTTTGCCAAATTCTGATGCAGCTGTAGCTTCCCTGGATTGTGTGCAGCAAGGAGCATGGTGACAAGGAGAGACAAAAATGTAGAAAGAAATAGATATTATATTGATTGCAATGCAGGACAATATGCAATATTTATTGTCTGAAAAATCCTACCCAGCTGTTGCCTCAGAGATCACATTCTCCTATTCATTAGATGGCAAAAACATGAGACTGGTTTGGGAATTTCTTGCAAGATGTCTCTGAGGGGCTCGACAGTCCGCCCCAAAAGGGCGGGCTGAAGCCACCCATTTTTGATCCTGAGAGACACCACAGCAGCCAAATCACGTGGCATCCCTCCGCACCAGGTTCGTTTAAGTGCACGCGGCTGATGCAGTGAGTGCGCCATTGGTGCACTGTCATGCGTTGATGACGCAAGAGCAGCACCACGATGTGTGGATGCTGCGCCACGCTTGCATCATCATGGTGGCCCCCATGGGGACAGGAGACAGCCATGATGCCAGATTTGTGTTGAATGTCAGTGTTTTGAACATATATTAAAGTTCCTGCACAATCTTGATTTAATTTTACAAAGCACTTGAACATGACTAAAAAAAACCTAACTCTTTTCATTGAAAGAAAATGGATGCTCACCTTTAGGGACTCATCCCCACTCACACAGCTATGTCATGGACAAAATTTAACAGGATACATGGACATGAACCTATGCTATTCCACCCTCAAAGTGTGGAAAGCCAATTGCAACTCCACTTGTTGTTTAGGAAAATTAGTTAGCACCAGAAACTGTCTGCCTAGAAACATCTTAATCCATTTCCCTTTTGAGGAGTTCCTAAACTTACATGGCACAGAAAACATACAGGTTTGAATTCCACCTTTCTTTTGCCAGAATTGCATCAGGATGGCATTAGAAGGGTCTGAAGTGAAAAACTAAGGGGGAAGAAATGAACACAAATAGATTA
>NW_024809724.1:0-3072 GCF_019175285.1 Sceloporus undulatus | reverse complement strand
GATCATGTCAATAGCCCTGGGAAGATCGGTGTTCCAAGTATTAACCAAAGCATCAACAGGATCACCGGCATTACCAACCATTAAACCCTCTAAGGCTTTCTGGAATTGGATTGGTTCCATTAGCCTTCGAGGGCGGACCATTCTAATGAGTCCACCACCCCCGGAGGGGTGGATACAGGCTCTAAGTTCCATCTTGACCAGGAAATGATCCGTCCATGACAATGTGGAGGTACTAGTAACCTCCGCCCACGGATCTTCCTGCTCCGTACTAAAGACCACATCGAGTGCATGACCTGCACAATGTGTGGGCCCAGCGACCAATTGGGATAGGCCCATGTTTGTCATGGTCTCCATGAACTCCCAAGCCGCACCTGTTAAACTGGTCTCGAGAGGAATGTTGAAGTCTCCCAAAACTAAAAGTCTGGGGGACTCCAACAACAGCTCGGAGACCAGCTGTGTCAGCTCGGTTAGGGAGTCTGCTAGACAATGGGGTGGTTGGTAGAGTAGCAGAATCCCCAAACTATCCCTGGTCCTCAGTATGAAAATGGATGAACTAAGACGGAAAAGAGCCAAACTAGTTCAAAACATATTTAGACCAGGTTTAACTAGGCAAATACTGTGCCACTAATATCAGTGGTCACAAATAGAAGTCTACTGTCAGAACATGATGATTAAATTGCTGTCATTTGGAAGCAAAAACTAGGGATGTCGTCTAAAACTATTCTGTAACACAAATGAATATATTGCAAATGGTTATTGACTGTGAATTTTGTTTTACACCAACTTAAATATCACAATTTTTTCTACAGAATCCTGAGAACTGTAACTTGATGAAGGTGTTATTTTTCATCTGGGGACCCATAACCTTTTTTCATAGAACTATTGCTGTCATTGTTCCTCCTGTCATAGATATACAGCTTTCATTGTTGCTTGGGAAAGTCAAATGAAAATTAAAACAGCTGATGTGTAACAATGAACCATTGGAAGATGTTTTCCAGGGTTGTTTCTAAAATAAAATGTTTTCTTACTAGGTTGAGTTGGCCTGTACATCCCCCCTCCATGTACCTCTTAGAAGTTCTAGTTTTTGTAGAAATAAAAAAAAAAGCCTTCTCCAAATCTCAGGTAATTCCTTCTCAAAATTCTTGCTTGCATTTAGAAAAGAAAATTTTCTGCTTCACCAAGACCAGTTGCAAAGTAAGAATATATTAAATTTCTGTATATCAGTACTCAGACAGGAGTGTCATGGAGGACACTAGATGCATTAATAAATGGACATTTCAACAAATAAATCTGAAAGTGCAATAGGACTGCATGTTGGAAATTCACAAATAGCATTAAATGCTAAGCACGAACAAAATGTCAGGTGAAAGGCAGGTTAGCTGTTATGTCTGAGCTGTAAAAAAAAAATTTTTTTTTTTTGAGCATCTTTCCTCATTTAAATAGCAGACCTGTGGTTGACAGCTGAATAAGATATTCAAACCCAAGTATTATTTGGTGGGCTCTGTCAATGCATCTGAGTATTCTGCTTCCAATGGTACTCACACTATAAGGTTCAGTGAACTGCAAATTATTGTGTACTTAATACAGTGGTTTGGAGGACCTTCTTAAACTCTTCAAATTATGCTAAAGAATGCAGTCCTACTTCTTCACTTCTTCTCTGGAAGGCAAATATATTACATTTGATCACTGAAATACCACTTGTATCTCATTGACAGACTGGTCTGAGTTATTCTACTTGCTATTCCAACTATTCAATGCAATTCAACAACACTGGAAGAAGTACCAGTCTTTAACAAGTTCCAAGAACAGAATAGTCATGTATAAGCCTTTTTAGAACCACATTAGTTAATGCTGTTGATATGGAATAAAAAAGTAATACAGTATGGAGCTCAGTATGAGCACTAATTATTATGATGTTAGCATACCTTTTATTTAATATACTAGCTTTCTTCTCTGTACCGGGGAGCAAATCTAATTTGCTAGATGTTTTCTCTGTACTGGAGAGTATTCTTACATGAATGAATCCATAGGGAAAATAGTCCCAAATTGGGAAATTGGGCTCTGTCATCTCAAATTTTTCTATTTCTTAATTTTTTCAGTCTTAAATATGGTTCAATATAGACTATGAGAAATTTTCAATCCCAGTTTCAATTAATCCTGAATTCTGTGGAAAAATCAAGTTCACATGTATGTTTGCAGGCATTTTTTCCTAATGCCTGCTTTATTGTGTGGAATTTTGCCTAGCATTTGCCAGCTGTTGTTTACTCTAATGAACTTTCTTAATATAATGCATTCTGATATTGTTCTATATAATATTAATAAGTTTGTGTGCACTCCCCACAATATTTACATTTTTTTTTTCTTTTCACTTAGAAAATTCTATTGAAAATTATTAGTGACGACTACATTTGAAGGTTAACTTAATTTTGGTTTACTTATTGAATCGAAAGTATGAAATACTGATGTGTTTCTTGGATTTATAATTTCACAATAAAGTGGGAATGCAACAATTTCTTCTTCATTCCTACTTAAATTCTGTAGTGGTCCAGTCTAGGATGCTATTGTCCGAATTAGTTCTTCCCTGGCTTCTTTCCAACATTCAATTTTAGCTGACAGCAAGGCCAATATCCAAGACACAAGCACATGTTGTTCATAATATTTGTTGTTCTGTCAAGAAAACTTCAGTTATGGCTACATAATTGTTTCTGCTACAGAGAGGAGGAGGAGAGAGGTAGCTGGGCAGCCATTTTGAGTGGTGACTTTAATTTAAAAAAAAAACAATAGAGAGAGTGTGCGCGCAAATTCTTTTTTATTCAAGGAAATCTACAGAAGAGGCGGAGTTGATTGAGTTCACTGCCAGAAATTGGCAAAACATCAGGGGCTTTAACATTGGTGTTTTCTGGAGGATTTCTTTTTTGGAGGAAGCCCACAGTCCTGTTCCAGTAATTTCCTAAGACTTTTCAGGGAATTAAAAGAACTGGCAAATGTAATATCGGAGCCATTGGCAATAATCTTTGAGAGCTCCTGGAGAACAGGAGAGATCCCAGCAGACTGGAGGAGGGCAAACGTTGT
>NW_024809723.1:0-3072 GCF_019175285.1 Sceloporus undulatus | reverse complement strand
TCACTCAACTGATCTGAATCACACTCCCAGTCCCACACTGACAACTTAACACACTCCCCATTCTGAATCAAATGTCATGGCATTTTGGGTGGGTTCCTAGAAAGACAGCAACTATGCAAGAAGTTGCCAGATGCGTCCATGCAACTAGGCATAGCTGGTGGCGAGTAACATTTTTGCATCCCATACATTTTATGTGCACTCAAAAACAAACCCCTGGTATTCAAAAGCAAATACACTGTACAAACATTTATAAAACAAGAGAAAGTATTTTGTCTCCTCTAATCCTGTGCAACACCAGGCAGATTTTTTTAAAAATGCCATAAAGGGAACTGATGGAATTACAATGAGGTGACTTGCTACACGGTATTTAGT
This sequence comes from Sceloporus undulatus, assembly GCF_019175285.1. Classification (NCBI taxonomy): domain Eukaryota; kingdom Metazoa; phylum Chordata; class Lepidosauria; order Squamata; family Phrynosomatidae; genus Sceloporus; species Sceloporus undulatus. The sequence continues at coordinate 2,700 of NW_024809723.1, read as the reverse complement.
GAAGCCAGAGAGCTAGTGTGGTGGAGTGGGTTTGACTGTTGGACTATGACCCTGGAGAACATGGTTTGGATCCCAGTTCAGCTATGTGAACCCACTGGGTGACCCTGGGCAAGTCACATTCATTCAATTTCAGAGGATCGCATAGGCAAAATTCTGGAGAAACATGTCAAGAAAAACCTAGGAGAGGTTTGCCTTGGGGTCGCCATAAGTCAGAAATAACTTGAAAGATCACAACAACAGTAAATATACATATCCTCTTGGAAAACAGCTATCCATGAGAAACTGAGCCTATAGGGATTTTCCAGTGACACCATTCTTAGTTTGGACTAGATCAAGCAAAATCATTTGAAAGGCAAAGGATTCTAGATATAGAAGGTCAGATAGAAATTGCTACCTTTTCCAATTACACATTTGCAAACAATCAAATGCTGGCTTCTAATCTGGCTACATACCTATATTACAGCCCCTAAATTTAAGAGTCCTTTATCATTAGCTCAATTCAATGTTTTCCCAACAACAATACTGGAAAGGAAATATGGGAAAATTCCCTATGACCTCTAGTTCTGTCCTTGTGATACTGGTGCTATAGAAACTACAGCTCATGTACTTTTGTGTTGTCAATTTTATAAGGATATTCACCACCAGCTGATTACCTCCCCCTTCTAATTAAATTTCCCAGACAGATGTTCTTTTTTATGCTATCTGTTGGATAGTAAGAACCAAACTGTTATACTTAAAGTAGCAAAGTTTTATGCGTAAGATACACCGTCAAATTGTTAATAGTCATGGCAGAGATTAACCTTGCTCCTTGTTTTAATGATTGTACTTATTTATATACTGGTCAATGGCCAAAATAAATTGGTGTTGTTGTTGTTGTTATATTAATACCTTGCCTTAAATATTTTATTCATCATTCCAAACTAAAGTATTCCATTGTTGTTATCCACCCTTGAGTTGGTCTCACCCCATGACAACCCTATACATGAGACATCCCCAAGATTCCCTAGCCTCCACTGCTCTGCACAGTTCCTGCAAATGCATACCCATGACCTCTTTTATAGAGTCCATCCATCTAGCATTTGGCCTTCCTCTCTTTCTGCTTCACCTTTCCTACCATTATTGTTTTCTCCAATGAGTCCTGCTTTCTCTTGATGTAGCCAAAGTACAACAGCTTTAGTCTAGTCATATTGGCTTCCGGAGAGATTTCTGGTTTGATCTGTTCTAGGACTCATTTGTTTGACTTCTTGGTTGTCCACAAGATGCTCAGCACTCTTTTTCAGCACTACATTTCGAATGAATTGATTTTCTTCCTATCCACTTTTTTAAATGTCCAGCTCTTGCATCCATACATGGTAGTAGGGAATACAATGGCTTGTACGATTTTAGGATTTTTTCTCATTCTTTCATAGCTGCCCTCCTCATTCTTAATCTTCCTATGATTTTTTGACTGCAGTCCTTGCTCCAATCATTTGAACCTAGGTATGAGAACTCTTTTACTGTTTCTATTTCCTCATTGTCTAGGCTGAATTTGTATAAATTCTCAGTGATAATTATCTTTGTTTTGTTTATGTTCAACAATAAGCGTGCCATTGAGCTTTCTTCCTTGATCTTCCTTAGTAGTTACTCTAGGTCTGTGATGTTTTCTACTACTAGTATTATGTCATCTGCATACCTTTTAGACTGTTGATATTCCTTCCTCCTATTTTCACTCCTCCTCCTTCTGTGTTGAAGCCTATTTTTCATATGTAATAGGTTCTACAGACAGGGTGAAAGAATATAGCCTTGTATGACCCCTTTGCCAACTGGAAACCATTCTGTTTCTCTGTGTTGTGTTCTGACAGATTTCTCTCTCATCAAAGAAAATCTGATGAGTACAGATTTTTCATTAGGATTATCAGATGTATTGCCTGCCACTCCTATGTCTTTAAGGGCATGCCATAACTATACATGAGCTATGCAGTCAAAGGCTTTGCAATAGTCTATAAAGCACATGCTGATTTTCTTTTGCAACTCCTTGGTGCAAAAGAAAATCAGCATCTGCTCCGTTACTCTATTACCCACTGTATGTTTGCAATGTGGTGCCTAGTGCCTCTTTCTTTCCTGAAACCCACTTGGACCTCTGGGATTTCTCTCTCCATGCATGGTTTGAGTCTATGTTGGGGAATTTTGAGCATAATTTTGCTTGCGTGGCAGGTCAAGGCTATGGTCCTATAGTTGCTGCAGTCTCTTCTGTCTCCTTTTTTGTGGATGGGGCACATATTGACTGTTTCCAATCTGTTGACCATTGTTTTGTTTTCCTTATCTGTTAACATATCCCATAATCCATTTGTTTTCCATATCTGTTGGCATATACTGACATATCCCATCATCCATTTTTAATTTTTTTTCCTGGGCTTGGGAAGCGTTTTCCACTCTGTATTACCCCCCCCCCCCCCAAAAATCCATCACATCTCTACACAAGTCCACTTTAACACGCAATACCACGCTGGCTCCCAATCCACTACTGACATGACTGTGCAAGCAGGGCTGAATCTGCACTGCAACGCTGTGGATTCTGGGGTTTGTAGTTTTATGAGATATTTAGCCTTCTCTGTCAAAGAGCTGTGGTGCCACTACAAATCCCATGATTTCGTAATATGTAGCCACAGCAGTCAAAATGACGTCAAACCACATTATTTCTGCAGTGCAGACGCAGCCTAT
>NW_024809722.1:0-3073 GCF_019175285.1 Sceloporus undulatus | reverse complement strand
CACTCTGGCAACCTACCTGTCACAGGACAAAAAAGCAGAGAGATGTCTTCAGTTGCTCTGTGTGTGTGTGTGTGTGTGTGTGTGTGTGTGTGTGTATTAAAATAAGCCAAGTGTGTTTTGGCCTATATCACTCTCATTATTCTCATCATCATCATCATCATCATCATCATCATCATCATCATTTCTGACCTGTCTCTCCCCATGGATCAAGGCAGGGAACAGCAATAGACCAACAAATATGTGTCAGTTAAAACACAACTTCAGTTAAAACATACATCAATTTAAAATAACTAACAAGACAAATACATATTAAAACAATGCATGTTTAAAAATTATCCTTTGAAAACTAGTTTTAAAAATCATCTGGATAGGCCTGCCAGAAGAGATTAGTCTTGAATGCTGTTTTAAATTCAGGCAAGGTATTCAGCTGAGAAATCTCTTCTAGCAGGTCATTCCACAATTTAGGGGTAGCTGAAGAAAAACTCCTCTGGCTGATGGTCACCAACCTAGTCCTGGCTGACTGGAGTAAATTGCCAGATGACCAGAGCACATGGAGTGCATTATATGGGAGGAAGTGATCCTGTAGGTATCTTGAACCCAAACCATGTAGAGCTTTAAAGGTAATAAGCAGTGCCTAGTGCTTTGCCCAGAAACTAGCTGGTAATTAATATTAATTAACTGAAATCAGAGGCAATATATGAAACTAAGAGCAGAAATCTTTGGAGCTGAAACTCTGGCGTGTTACAGACTGCCCAAAAGCGGGCGGTCTGGCACTGGCTCCATTAGCTACGCCGAGAAGCCCCAGTGGCCAGACTGCAAGGCTTCCCTGCGCAGCTAAAAAGGAGCGCCGAAATGGCACTCCTTTTTGGCCACCGGAAGTGGTGCTGCAAGGCGCACACTTGCGGCGCCACTTCCGCCGCGCCACATCTGGAAACTGTGTGTCCAAGACGTAAATATGGGAGCGCCTATGTGGACGGGCGCTGCCGTTTAGTAAGCGCTCCGTGCGTCCTAGGGAGAGAGGCGGTTAGGAAGGTGAGAACCTTCCTAACCCTAGCATGCCCCTTCCTAACCCTAGGACGCGCAGAGCCTTAGCCAGTATGGCCACTGGCCTTACCAGCTGAGGAATTTGAGAACCAAAAGGCAAGAGTATGCTCTGCATACTGTTGTTTTTTTTTAAAAAAACTATTTTCTCTTATAAAAACCACAAGGCATACTGAAAAGGAAGGACAGAAGGAATGGTAAATGATGTATTTCTTGAATGCAACACTCATAATCCTCAGTTAACATTGCTATCTGAGACAATGGAGGTCATTATATGATCCATCAGATGCATACATGGAACCGTCAAAATGACTAGGGATATTGATTAGACCCAGGTATAAGATTTTCTTTGCCAAATCTAACATTTTGCATAGGGACACAGGAAAATGAATTAATTGCAAGTTAACAAAAACTGGAAACCAAGACTGCATCTGCACTGCAGACATAATGCAGTTTGACAATGCTTTAACTGCCTTGGCTCAATGCTATGGAATCCTGGGGCCTGCAGTTTTGTGAGATATTTAGTCTTCTCTATCAAATAGTTTGGGTGCCACAACAAACTACAAATCTCAGGATCCTAAAACATGGAGCCAAGGAGGTTAAAGTGATGTCAACCTCCATTACTTCTGTAGTGCACATGCAGCCATAGAGGGAAAATATTAGGACATAAAGCAAGAAGACAAAGGAAAAATAAGTTTGCAGAAATTCCTGCATTTCATTATAGTCCCATGAATTTCAGAAATGTAAGTTTTCTCTTTTCTCTTCAAAATAAAATGGAAAATTAATAATAATAAATGACTCATGAATATAATCACAAATAGTCAATCATTATATAATAAAATGTAAACATAAAACACAGCATAACTGGTTGTTAAGAAACCAAGAGGCTTGTTGGTACATCTACCATTACACTAGCCATGTTAAATCTATTGAATTAAATATGGCAAAACAAAACCAAGTGCAATGTATTTCTTTGATCTGTTCAAAGCATTTTATCTGCTGCCATTTGACCCTTGAGAAGGGGACCTCCCCATGATATTTTACAGCATAAAAACAAACCAAATAAAATGATAAATTATAAGAACTAGATGTCAAACAGAACAAGCCGATGAAACTGAGGCACAAGCCAATAGGAATGAAAAATAACTCAGATTCCTGGTGGACAGGATGCACACTACACTTAATAACTAAGGAGAACTCCAGGTTTGGGTAAACTAAGTGGAGTTAGTTGATGGCTGAAAATGTGGAGTTATGCATGTGGCACCATTTCACAGTGCAATGAATTGCACAAGAATCGCATTGCACTTGTGTATGGATGTGCAGTGCATTGACTCATTGACTGATTTAATAACCCACTTTGCTTCTGATATTAAACCCTGTTTGGTTGTGGATGTGCATATGACTGAGCATTCAATGCACGTGAGTGTCTTGTGTCAGTAGTGCAACACTGCCACTCAATACCAGGACTGCATAACACAATGAATGCATAACTCCACTTGCTTGGACAAAATGGTACAATAAGCGATTCTGTTGAGTCCAGTCATCCTAGTCTCTCTTCCCAGGTTATCATCCTCCCAATGGTCAACATTTGGCAGCCACTGAACAAGCCCAGTCCACACAGGTAGGGTTGCCATTTCACGGCGGTGGGCGGGACTTTCCCGCCCCCTGGGGGGCGTGCCCAGTCCCGCCCCGCCCCCGCCCCCATTCCCGGGTGGCTGCCCGACTCTGAGCTCCCAGGACTGCTGCCTCCCTTCCATAGAGTGCTGTGCAGCATGTCTGGAGCAGCAGCAGGACAACTGAAACTAGCAGGGGCAGGGTCTGCTGCTCTGCCCTGCCCCTATTGGCCAGCCCTCTGCTTCCTTATTTGGCATGCTCCAACATCCAAGCAGGGAGGGCTTTGCACTCAGGCAAGCTGCTTTCAGTTCTTCCCCTCTTTCTCTTTCTCTTTCCACTCCTTCTCTTCTTCTTGTTATTCCGTTTTTTTCTTCTCCTCCTCTTCCTCCTCTCCTTTTTCTTCCTTTCTTCCCCCTCC
>NW_024809721.1:0-3073 GCF_019175285.1 Sceloporus undulatus | reverse complement strand
TATTACCATAATCCAAGTACTGTATGTGCACCAGCCACAAAAGCAGAGGAAGAGGAAGCTGAGGGATTCCATAAAAGAGTTCGGGAGGAAACTGACAACACACCAACACAGGATTTCAAACTAACTATAGATTACTGGAATACTAAAGAACCACTATGGCACTTCCTTTGTGGTTAAGGAATATGTTAGGGCAGAGTAGATTAGATGAAATAGTGGTTGCTATGTCTCTATCATGCCAAACCTTTTCTTCCCCAATCCATTTTGGACTAGGAAAAGGGTACAAGAATATAAATACAATGTGTTGTTTCTTTGAAAAGCTCGACTACAGGCTCCAAGAAAATTCAATTACTGTACCTAGGCAGAGCTGATCCAGGATGCTGGATATCCCCTTGTTATTTCTCACATTATTATTGGTTGAACAAGAAGGCTTACAGCCAAGAGTAGGTACTATTGCTAGAGGTATCAACCTGGCACCCCAGCAAAATATAATAAATAATAACAATAAAACTTTAATTTATATCCCGCTTTTTGTTACCACAATCAAAGAGGCGTATAACCTTTTAAAAAAAACAATATATACAATCCCCCGCCCCCAAAAAAGGATTAAACAATTCTATGCATTAAAATTACAAATGATAAAATCTAAAAACAGTACAATAATAAAATAACGGTGGGTCGAGTCTTCGCTTATATATGTCTGTGGGGGAACGTTACATGTTTAAATACGTTTTCTGTTGACAGGTGTGTGTGTCTGTGTGTGTGTGTGTGTGTGTGAGAGAGAGAGAGAGAGAGAAAGAGAGAGAGAGAGCCAACGTGGCATAGTGGTTTGTGTGTTGGACTGTGACTCTGGAGACCAGGGTTCAATTCACAGCTTGGCCATATAAACACACTGGGTGACCTTGGGCAAGTCACACTCTCTCAGCCTCAGGGGAAGGCAATGGCAAATCTCCCCAGAACAAAACTTGCCAGGAAAACCCTGTGATAGGTTCACCTTAGGGTTGCTATAAGTCAGAAATGGCATGAAGGCACACAACATATATACATATATGTGTGTGTGTATAGTCCAAACAATAGTAATGTTTTAATACAAACTATTGAGCTTTGGCAATTATTTGGGACAATGGAGAATCAAATGTGAACAAGATGTTTTGTGTAGGAGTCCCTTAACACAGAACAAGAAACTATCCATAGTTTCAAATTACACTGGTGCCTCGGGATACGAAATGATCGGGTTACGAAATTTCCGGGATACGAAAAAGTTGGATTGGCAAAAACTGTTTCGGGTTACGAAATATTTTTCGGGTTACGAAATTCATTTCGGCGCGAAATTCAAATGCTGCAAAGTGCAGCTATAGGCTTTCCAGTGCTAACGGAAAGCCTTCTCTTAGCTAAGGGGGCTGAGATGCCAGGACCAGCAAAGGTAAGAAAAAAACTTTTTTTCTTTATCCTTTAGAAACCTTTAGAATGGACCTGCAAGTCATTCTTAAGCTCTTTAGTGCCTCAGGCAACTTTGTATTACATTGTATTGTACGGTACTTAGCTTAATAGGCCTCTATTGTAACTTTGTTTTGACTTGCAGGTTCAGTCTGAGGTCATAGAACGCATTAGTTATTTTCAATGGAAAAAGTGTTTCGGGTTACGAAATTTTCAGGTTACGAAAGGAATGGCGGAACGAATTAATTTCGTAACCCGAGGCACCAGTGTACCACAAAACAGGGGTTCCCATCTTCTTTGACTTGCGGAGCCCTTTTTAGAATTAATTGCTATGGCAGAGCACCTAAGAGGCCTACCCTTTGTCTTACAAGTTAATGGTGTTTAAGAGTAGTGTTACTTTCTGTTTCTTATTCTTTAATTTCATTCAATTTTTATTTCTTTCATTTTCCTGGAGCAGCTGCGGAGCACCTGGGAAGAGCACATGGACCCCTAAGGGTTCCTCAGAGTACAGGTTGGGAACCGCTGCCATAGAATGAGCAAACCACCAGACAAACTAGCATTTGAGTACATGAGAGTTGCTCACAGAAGAACATCTGTTTGCCATCAATCATATAAATGATTAAATTAGAAAAAACGTTTTCTTGTAATGTTCTTCACCTAGCTGACAAACATCACAAAGGTCTGCTTCTGCTAATACACAGTACGTAAGGCACTATCTTCATTTAAGAATTATAACTGCTATAAGTATTCAGTTAAAAACATTCACTCAAAGTAATAACAAATAATAATAGTGTAAAACTCCCAAGAGGGCTGGGTTTAGACCAATTTTACCTCCAGAATGCAAGTAGAGACAAAGAAAATGGTAGAAATAAAAAGCTGGGTTAAGATCCCCAAACACCAGAGGCAAAAAGCTGAACCCAGAACCTCCCAATTTGAAACTCATTTACCTGAACACAACAATAATTATCTGTCTGAATGCCTTCAGATCTCTTTAGACAAAAAGAAGAGTCTAGGGCAGTAAAAGCAAAAACACAATTACAGCTAATACAGGAGGGATGTCATTGAAATGATTAAAGCTGAAGAAGGCAGCTATCAAAATTAACACGTCTATTTCTATTCTGTCAAGTCAGGGTTTTGCTCGGTAAGTAGTACAACAAAAACAGCAAGCTTAAAAACTCCACTCCTGCAAAAGACAAAACACGTAAGAAGCACTTTCCAGCCAGTTTACTCCACACTAATATACAAAAGAAGAAAACTAGGCAGTCACTAGCTGATGTAGCAGATGTGAAACATTCAGATAGAGGTCTACAGTATGCAATCCTCATTCCCAGTGGAAAATCATATTCATATCCTCTACACTTTAAATGTATATCATGACCTCTAGTGGCATCATGTATGCACTGTAGTTCATTGATTTCAAAAGACTGCATTTGAAAATGATAACTGTTTGTGATTTTGTCTGATGAATACAGCCCTTTTTTGTTTTGTCTTGTTTTGTTTTTAAATGAACCAGAGTGATCTTTCTTACTACACTAGTTTGGCCAACAGTGAAAAATGCATGGGGGGGGGGGAGGGTACAAAGCTAAGAGCAGGATGAATCTATTTTAGTCCTGTTCAGAGCTTAATATATTCTCTCTGT
>NW_024809720.1:0-3073 GCF_019175285.1 Sceloporus undulatus | reverse complement strand
TTGAGAAGCATAGAACTCTGCAGGCACTCCAGGCGTGTGCAGGGAACTTTTGTCAAAACGTTGGTAAATGTTGAGATTTGAGGAAACAGGGAGTTTTCTTTTTCTCTGCTATAAAGCCTAGTTTGCCTAATGCCACAGCTTCATAGAAAATTTGGCTGCTAGAAGCCAAGAAAGCCGAATCATGGGCAAAGGAAGTTGCAAAGCCCATCATCCTTAGAACTCAAATTCAGTTAATGGCAAATTGCCTTTGTTTCCCCTTTTGTGATTTATACCACTCTGGTGTGAGTGGAGGGTTTGTCAACAAGGGAAAGATGGTTTATCTCTGCAAAGTTTGCAACACCATGTTTGAGAAGGCTTGGAGGGAAAAGACTTCCCTCCCCCCCTCTTCTTTTCCTGCTTTGCAAATTAGAGACTGAGAAATGCTCATTGTTTTCTGTTTGCTGACACTCTGCATGTGCTCAGATGCCATGCAGAACACAAAGTTCAGAGCTGCCGGCTCAGGTTGTTTGCAGCACCCCCTGTTCCACGGAACTAGTATGGATTTTTAAAAAAATCCATTGAGGATATGGTTTCAAGCCCATTCCCCATTGTGTTTTTATAAGATCTCTTTTTGAGCTTCTTGGTATAGTTTGGTGTAGTTAGGATTGTCATTCCGTGTGTTTTGAGGTGTTGAGATAGTTTTGTTGTATTGGTGTTCTGATTCTACTTTTGGCAAGAACACACAATCTGTCTCTTCTTTAGTATAGGTTCGTGCTGTTAAGATTTTGTCTTTTTGATAAAGGCACGTAGTCTATCATATCATGCCCCTCCAGTTCTTAGGAACACATGGTTTGGACCCAGAGTATATCTCTGCTGCCATGTGCTCGGGGCTGCATAAGTTTTAAGCTGTAGTTTCCTGTTTCAGTTTTTTCTGCTCTCCTCACATGCTCAGAGGCCTCCTGCCACCCAACACCCCCATCTTCTCTTTTGTTATTCTTGCATTGTTCAAGTGAGCTACTCCTTTGTCTTGTCTTCAGTAAACAGTACTGTAAAGTTTTTGTAGACCTTCTGCTCAGCCAAAAGTTTTCTTTTGCTCTTGTAAGTCTGATCTGGTCACCTTCCATGAGTCTTGTCCTACATCCTCATTCCCGAGAGTATGATTCAACAGAGTTACACTGTCTCAGCCCCAAACCAAAGTTTTGGTCTCTTTGTCTAAGGAGTTCTTAGCTGAAGAGCTCCCTCCCTCTTCTACAACAGGCTTTCAGACTGTAATTTGGATGTTACTTGGTTAGACTATAGATCTCTTCGGTAATTATGTAGAATGTAAAGGGACAGGACTTTCTAGTTTTTTTCTCTTGACCCAAATGTGGGCTACTTTTGTTGTTTTGGTTGTGATAAGAGAAAATAGCATTTTGTGAAATAAATCTGGTACTTAGGTTCTTGGGAAACTACACTTTCCATACTCAGCCTGCTTGATCAGGAAAAGGGAGCCCCATTTGTCTCCCTTGCCTTAATTTGCATAGACTTGGCCAGCACAGCAGGGTTAGGCATTGTAAAGTTGTTCTTGTTTGTTTGTTGGCTTGACTGCCTGGGATTCAGGAGTCTGAAGGCAACTTCCTCTTTGTCTAAAGTCTGTATTATGGGTAGGGATTTTTCTGTTAAGTCGTTATAAGGAGCCTCAGGTCAGCATAATCTATCTGGGAAAAATGTCTTAGCTGCTGACTCTCAGCCAAGGTATTTCCATACATGAATTGGTATTTGTGTTTGTTTAATTGTTTGAGATTTGGGAGTGAAAAAACTCCCTCCACTCTGTCTGTTTCAGAGTCTTGGAATTCATAGATGAGCCTCACTGGCTGAGCAGTCTACCTTTTTTTGTTCTCCACAATTTATGTAGGACAGCACATCCATTGTTTAATTTGAGGTGTGTTCCAACCAGTTTGTCTCACAAACGCCCCCTGTCAGTCACAAGCTGTTGTTGCTTCTGCTTTTCTCTTTCCATGCTCAGAGACTATGCACTCTAAGCAAGCTCAGGAATCCTCTTCTTTCCTCCTAGGAATTGGGAAGGATAGATTTCTTCACGGTGGCTTTGGTCTTTGTTCTTTGCTGTGAGTGCCAATAATGCCACACAGTGCCTCCTAAAAGTTTTGCTTTTGCTCTCTGCACATGATCAGAGACTAGGATCATGCTGCAAATATACCCAGCTTTGTTCTGCCCATGCTCAGAGAACTGAGTGATTTCTTCCACAAGGCTGTGACTTATTTTTATGTGTGTCGTTTTGTTTTCATTTTGTTTTGCGACTCTGAGACTGAGTGAAAGTCACACTCTCTCAGCCCAGAATTAGCTGTGCCTTCTCATTTTTGTTATTGTTTTGTTCTATTTTTGCTGTTAGCCCTATGCATTTACGGCAACACCTTTGTTTTGGATTCCACATTTTTGGCTAGCAGAGTTTTGGTCATTTGATTGGTCTTTTAAGGCTGCTTCCCATACAATATTTTGGCAACAGCAGGCCTAGTGGTCAAATCACCTGGCTGTGTGACTTTGTTTTCGTTTTGAGTTATTTTCCAGTCAAAATACTTTCCAATGTTAATGGCTGTTGTTGTGTTGCTTTTCTTTTGCCTTTTCCATTTTGCTGGTCAGCAAGGCCAATGGTTAGAGGTTTTTGCCAAAGTTAAAACTTCCTCCACAGCTGCTCCAGTTTATTTTCACTGTTTTAAAAGAAAGGCTTCTAAAATACACCCATGGCTGGACTACTCTGTTAGAATGGTGCAAGTATACCCAGTCACTGGGATCCAGCAAAGGAATAATTTGGCTATTTTGGAGGTGGTTTTGCTAAAAGTTGAACTAAATTTACACATCCTCACAGCAGCCTTGGTCAAGCCTGGAAACTGACCACAGCCAAACAGTCCATTGCCTCACAAACCCCTTGCTCTTCTGTTATTAATGTTGTGTGTGTTTCTATACTCTGCATGTATATGCCAGTCCTATCCCTGGCCCCTATGGACTATCTCTGCCTATTTAAGTGTCGGACAGTGGCCTCACTGAACTTCTCTACCACTGCTTTAAATGATGACCTCTCCCGCATTCTTCACCTATC
>NW_024809719.1:0-3073 GCF_019175285.1 Sceloporus undulatus | reverse complement strand
AGGAGGAGAGGGGTGTCTCGGCAGCCATTTTGAGTGGGTGAGGTTTTCCCCCCCAAATCTTTGTATGTTTTTCTGAAGGGGTGGGGCTTCTGTGAGTCATATAAGCCCCACTAGCAGTTTAGCCTTTATAATTCCTGCCAGAGGCACACATCTAACAGCTTGCAAAATTTCACAGGAAATAGAGGCTCAGAGCAGAGTGCAGAGAGTGAGATAGGGGCTTTTTTCAGGGCTTCTCCTTTACTTTTACTGTTTTGTTTCTTTAAGGGGCTTCTGGAGGGCTTTTGCACAGAAAGTGAGTGAAATGCAAGATAGTGAGTCAGAGACTTGCCTCTGGAAGGAGATAGCAGTCAGTAGCTCTCTATATAGCAATAGACCCAGTCTCTCGAGCTCAACAACAGAGTTTGGGGAACAAGGCAGGCCAACAGGAATCTTTAACTGGGTATTTAATAGGCAGTTTTTGAAAGGGAAGCTCACAGTCCTGTTTCAGTGCCACCTTAAGACTTCTGAGGATGAACAGTGAGGGCAAACAGTAACAACAACTGGGAGAACAATCTCTCTCCTTTTCTAGGTGAAAATGGCGATCTTCCTTCTTCCCAGGTATGCCATCGTTGCTAGTTTCTAATTCATGGATTTTAAAATATATCAAGCAAAAGTCATATTAGGGTAGCATGGGGGGGCGGCGGCGGAATATTTGAACCCAAGATGACAAATGCTTTTCCCGAGTGATGGAAAATCCCTATGATAAAATTCTAGATGGGCAAAAAATTTTGCAGACTGCTGTTCCCCCAAAGAAAATATCATTTTATTTATAGAAATGTTGTTTTCTGCATAGAATGCAAGTTTTCCACAATGAAAACATGATTTTCTAAACAACACAACTTTTTCCCCCGCACAAGATTTCCACACAGAAAATTCTGTTTTATATGCAAAACCAACCCAGATGAATTTGTCACATAATAAATCCCTAACTCTGAAAACTACAGTTTTTAAAGACTTTCTTGCATTGAGGTGAAAAAAAGCTGTTAAATTCTTTCTTGTTGTTTCACAGGAATAATGTTTAGGATTTCTGTCCCTACATTGGGGTAGCATTGGATTTTAAATTCTATGTTTTCATGTTGACCTTATATATATATTTAAAAACCTGTGTAGTAAATTTCATTTTTTTAAAATTTCTGAACATAGATTTTGATTTATGTCTGCAGCTAAAATACTGCTACTGGTGGTGTATTTATCTTTGTATTCCGCTATGCTACCAAAACAACAACATGAAAGAGTAATAGTCATATTAATCTGGAGTATCTGTGTGCAAAGGATCTTGTAGCATCAATGACCATCATCAAAACTGAACTTGTCATCTCATCACCATACCCACATATTTTGCATTTCTATGGCTATTCATATATTCTGATTATAAAGGCCCTTCCTAGGCATCAGTTCACCTCATGCATCTGAGGAAGTAGACCATGTCTACCAAAGTTTATGCTATGACTCGTTTCACTCAGTTAGTTTCAAAGGAGCTATAAGACCTCTTTCCATAATCAAAGTAAATATGGGTCCAAACAGACAGGCCAAAATAAAGCTACTTCAAGTCTCTTTGGAGTATTTAAATGATACATGTGTCCTAAGAGGTTGGAAGCTGTGCCAAAGCCATGCTCCAGCCCTAAGGACTGGAGCACAGCTTTGGTACAACTTTTGACCTCTTAAGATATTTAAATAACACACCGCCAAAGATACCCGAAGCAGCTTTATTTTGGCCTGTCTGTTTGGGCCCAAAATCACATTAATCCAAGTTGGGGAAGTGGTGGGTTCATACAACCTACAGCTCAGATTCTTTTATTCTCAGTTTTGTTGATAGTTAAAAGAAGAGTCTAGTATCAGTTATTCAGTCTGGTGTTTCCTCATTCAGCAGTCAGACAAATATGCAAGTACTGTACAAACTCAATAGAAATGGATCTTTATTTCTCTACCAACACCACCAATATGTTAAATAAGTTAGGGGGATCTGCATTTTGAAATGTGTGGTAGGGTTATCCCATGGACATTGTCTGAGTGTTTCACAGTTTTCTGGTTCTTCCTCCCAACAGCCTTGCACTAAGAAAAGGGTTTGAGGAAGGTGTTTCATGAGCTGTGGGAGGCCTAGCAGTTTAGCACTCTGTCTTAGGTATCTACTGCATGGATGCCTTTTAGTTCAGTGATTCCTTTTTGTGCCATGATAGAAATAATGTGACCATGCACACATCTGTTCAACTGTATGCTCTGAATGAAGACTGTAGCAAACTGACCAGGCGCACAGTCAGAAATTAATTTATAAAAAAATATAATTCAACAAGAAGACTGACAGAGGGGAATGGAGGACAAAGCCAGTTCATCAAAAACCACTGATGGAATTTTCCATATCCATCCACCGCTAATATTTAGGACCTGCATCTCTTATAAAGCTCATCTAAAGGCCTTAAATAATTCAGACAAATGCCTTCTGTACCTAAAAGCACTTTAATTACTTTTGTATAGCAACATTTCCTCTTAGGAAGTGGCTCAGACTAGACCACTCTCTGAAGGCTTTTTAGCAGCTTTTAATATGATTTAACATTATAAACATCTGGAATATATCTTAACGGTAAAAGTTGTTAAAGACTGATATCAACATTATTACAATCGCCACTTAAGATAGTGCCTCATTATTCAATATTTTCCCCAGATTAGCCTTCACCAACCTGGAGCTCCTCAGATAGTTTGAAGTACAGGATTCAAGATCTGTGATGATTGGCCATAAGGATGGGCAACTGGGATGGGCAGCTGCAAGGGGCTGGAAGACGCTTTGTTCACCCATTAGAGCTGGGAGAACAGCAATGGGATACATTCCATTTTTGCTATTGCACCCCTAGCCACAAATATTAGGATTACAACCCCCAAAAATAATCCAGTACTAATAATCTTGATGGGGTGCTGTATAGCATTTCACTGCCACTATCTGATTATTTCTTTTTTAAAAAAGACATGCAGAGGCCAAATAAATAATGAGGGTTTCATAATGTAAAACATGCCCACAGTTGCAGCAAAATGGCCAGCAGTT
>NW_024809718.1:0-3073 GCF_019175285.1 Sceloporus undulatus | reverse complement strand
TTTGAGTACACTTTTGGTTTGGCCGGTCAACCAATTACAAATCCATGTAATGTTACCTTGTCTTGCTTGTTTCATGTTTTTGTTTTATATACTGTTTAATTTGGTTAATTGCTATTAGTGAATTGCCAAGAGTGGGCACCAGATGGCGCTCCAGGATAGAAGTTGGGGAGAAGCCCAAGGAGGCTGCAGTGCCCTGAGTATCCACAAGAGGGTATTAGGCATGTTCTTTATTGGTAAAACCAAAGTCTTTGGGACTAATGTGATTTTCCCATTGGCTCCCATTCCTGAGGGGGTGTGGCCTCCTTCCCTTTACCTGGACCTTCCTCCACTCCCATTGGCTGCCTATTCCCTCCCCCCTTGGTTGCCCTGAAAGTGAAAGAACCACCGGAAGGAAATGGGGGGAAATGCAGCACTGCATCATGGGAAATTTGTAACCGGGGGGTTTGCGGTGGTGAAACAGAGCAGAAGCAAAGCTGCCTTCCACACCAGACCAATTTGGAGTGGAATCAGAGTGAGATTGGAAGCGGTGTCTGTGAATTCACTTGTTACTGATTTCCCCAAAATGAGGGGTCACTTTGGAATCACTGAGGAAGCCCCATGGAAGGAGCCCCCAATTAGACTATTTCAAGAAGCCAAGAAGGAAGGGAGATGGTTAGCCCTTAAATTAAAAGAGAAGAGAAATAGAAACCAAATCTTCAAAATCAAGAAAGACGGGAAAATATTATCAAGACAAGAGGATATTAAACAGACCTTCTTTGAATACTTCAAAATCTTATACGGAAGTGAAAATCTCAAGGTAGAAAACTTACTCAATTGGTGTAACATAGAAGAAAGAGTGAAACTAGACGAAGGGCAAAGAAACTTCTTAGAGCCAGATATAAGTATTGATGAAATTTTAGAAGCAATAGAGGAAGGGAAAGCCCATAAAACCCCAGATGGCTTTCCCTTAGATTTGTATAAAGCATTTAAGGAAGAGTTATACCAAGTTTCCAAAGAAGCTCTTACTGGTAAAATACCAGATACATGGAAAGAAGCGAATGTTACCTTAATTGTGAAAGAAAGCAAAGCAGGCGATGAACCCGCTAATTATAGGCCTCTCTCATTATTAAACTCCCACTACAAAATATACCCAGCAATTATGGCTAAAAGATTTAAATAGATCTTAATTAAAATTATTGATGTGGATCAGAAAGGTTTTCTCCCTGGAAGACAACTAAAAGAGAAAACGCGGCATGCCTTGAATATTTCAGAGGACTATCATAGACATAATGGCAAGCAGCCACGTTTATTTCTTTTAGACCTTCAAAAAGCATCCAATTCTGTAAATTGGAACACAATGTTTAAAATCTTAGAGGCGATGAATATAGGAGATAGTTTTCGTAGACGGAAAGAGAGATTGTATTCGGATCAAAAGGCTAATATTTTAAGAAACGGAGAGAAAACCCCCTCCTTTCCAATAAAAAAGGGAACGCGTCAAGGATGCCCCTTATCTCCCCTTCTCTTCTTAGTTGTGACTGAGATCTTAATTAGGAAGGTAAAATTGGATATTGATTTGAAGGGAGTAACAATTAAAACACATACATATGAAATAAAAGCCTATGCGGATGATTTGTTTATAGATCTAGAGGAGCCCTTAGATAATGCAGATAAGCTTTTCAAAGCTCTAAAAACATTGGAGACTTTAGTGGTTTCAGAGTGAATTCACCAAAATCTGCAATTTTAACAAAAAATATGAATAAAGAACAAATGTCCAAAGTAACCAAATGCACTGGAATTGAAGTTAAAGGGAAAATTAGATATTTAGGATTAATTATTTCAAATAAAACAAATGAACTCTTCGGGAATAACTCTGTGGAAAAACAATTAAAATGAAATTAATAATTGGAATAAACTGCACTTATCTTCTTAGGTAAGACAGCTGCCATTAAAATGAACATATGACCTAAAATCCTCTTTTCATTTCAAACTCTATTATAATCCCAGAGAAAATGCTTAAGAATTGGCAAAGGGATTTAACAGACTTCATTTGGGAGGGAAAAACCCTGGAGTCAAACTAAAGGTCTTACAAGACGCAAAGGAAAGAGGAGGGTTAATGGTTCCAAATATTAAATTATATGATGAGGCTAATTAAAAATTGGACTAATTTGCAGGATAAAGAATCATGAGAATTGGAAGGAGAAGGCCTTAAATTTGGAAGGCATTCTTTTCTCTTATATGACAAAGAAAAAGCAGATCCCTCAATTAACAATCATTGTAGTAGACATGCGTTGTTTAGGATTTGGAACAAGTATAAAGGTCGGATAGTTATGGGATTCCCAAAATGGGCCTCGCCTTAGAAGCCATTTGCAGAACGAAAATGGAGAGAGAAAGGAATTGGATTATTTATGATGATCTCTTAAAGTTTAAGGGTGAAGAAATAGAAATTAAAACACAAAAAGATTTAAATTTACAAGGTTTTAATCTAAATTGGTTTGAATATCAACAAATATACTCCAAAATGCAGCAAGACCTAAAATCACGGGAGAAAAAAGAATATAGTTCAGAGCTAGAAAAGCTTTTATTGATCAAAGGATATCAAAAAGGTCTGATGGGTAAAATATAAAAGGTGTTGCTAATCTGGGACTCAGAGCAAGAAATAACCAAGGAATCAAGGATAAAATGGGCCAAAGATTGTGGTCACACTATCAGTTTAAATCAATGGGGAAAAGCATGGAAGCAAAGCATTAAATTGACAGTGGCCAAAACCTTAGGGAACACTGGTACAAGATGTATTTCAGATGGCATCTAGCACCAGCAAAATTGGCTAAAATACATAAAAATACAAATAATATATGCTGGAAATGTCACAAAGCTATAGGTTCCTACTTCCATTAACCTTTGAAGCTTTGTTATTAGGGATGTTTGAAGGTAATCTGGATAAGAAACATGAGAAAACCTTAATGTATATGGTTTCTATCGCCAGGATCCTGTATGCAAAGAAATGGAGATCGAAAGAGCTGCCCAGTCTTGAAGAATAACTATTTTCCCCAAATTCAGAATTATAGTAAAGGGTAAACCGTTCCAAGAACAAAGT
>NW_024809717.1:0-3073 GCF_019175285.1 Sceloporus undulatus | reverse complement strand
TCCCACATCCAAGGCTCAAACCACGACCATGTTGTTGTTGTTGTTGTTGTTGTTGTTGTTGTTGTTGTGTGAATCCAAGTCATTTGACTTACGGCGAAGCTAAGACGACCCTATCAATGGGTTTTCTTGGCAAGTTTCTTCAGAGAGGGTTTGCCATTGCCATCCCTGAGGCTGAGAAAATGTGACTTGTTCAAGGCCACGCAATGAGTTTCCATGATCGAATGGAGATTCAAACCCAATGCTGTGGTGGGGACATAGTCCCACACAATTGGGGAGAATGTCACCTGTTCATTTATGGCTATGAATCTCAGGCAAGAATTCCTAAGAGGTGGTTATATCCGTTCCTTCCCCTGAAATCCTGAACGCACACAGTGTTCCTTGGGGGTCTCCCATCCCAGTCCTAACCAAGGCTGGCCATGCTAAGGTTCCAAAACCAGTTCGGATCTGGTGCTGGTGGGAGTTTGATTCCATTAGTTTGCCTCCCATACTGTGCAGATACTCCATTAGGCTGATATGTATTAAATAAAACATTGTGGCTTTCAGGTTGGTCTGCAGCCCTTTAAGACAGAAATTGGGGAAACCGAAATGGAGGGAAAGAGAAGGCATGGCCGAAGGTCCTCCGAGGGTCCTCCAGGAGAGACTGATGGAAGGACCCCTCCTTGGTTTTCCTTTTCTCCTGGCAACTGGGCTACAAAGGAAAGAGGCTGGTTTTGGCTCCAGGAGTCAGAGATTTTAAAGTTTCCTAAAGAAAAGTAAGAAGAACTTCAAGTAAAATGGGATCCCTGCTTTCATCAGTTTTGCAATATTTATTGATTGATTGACTAATTCCTATTCCTTACTGACCTCTTCTCCTGATTTCCCATGAATCAGATTTCTTAAACTCTCCATTTCAGCCATATCTTCTCACTTAAGTAACCAATTGTCTGTTTGTTTTCTAATTCTGTGTCTTCTCTGAAAAGTATGCAAAGGAAAGGGAGCCACAAAAGGGAGGTGAACTCTTGGGATTCATCAATCAATCTCCATGAAGCTACTTTATTTCTCCTGCGCAGAGCCTCCTTTCCTCCAGGTGGCGCTGCTTCCCTCCTCCTTCCTCCCAGATTCAAGGCTGAGGGCCCTCCCCCTTCCCAGGGACAGAGATCCAATCGAAGGCGAGGAGAAGGCAAAGAGGGTGGGAGGGGCCAAGGGCGGGGCCATGCAAATTTGGGACCAATGGGATGTGAGAATAGCCTGGAAGTCTCTCCTGGGCCACAGAGTCCCCCTGGAGGCGAGGCTGTGAGGGCAGAGAAGGCATGGCTTGGGGTCGGTGGAGAGGGCTCTGGGCGAAGGGGGCTTCTGGGGCCAGAGGGGGAGCAGAGGTCGAGGAAGAGGAGGGAGGTCTGGGGCCAGGCCAAGGTCTCACTCTGTCCTGGAAGGATGTCCCAAGGAGAGGGGGCTCTGGGCATCAAGGGAAGCATTCATTCATAGCCTGCATTTTGTGGGTGCAATTTTAAGCTTTGAATAAGCATTGGAACTTTATTACTATAATCTAGACTCAGCCGTTTTGTATATTGTTGCAAGGAAGAAGACATCAGAGCCATGGCCCCCAGAAGCCTCCTTCCTTCTTTCCTGGTGTCCTTCTCTCTTCTTTTGTTCTTAAGGGAGCCTTGGGGGATGATGGACTTTGCAAAAGGAAGGAGGAGAGGCTTCTGTGGATGATGGGAGCAACAGTTGCTCAGCAGGAGGCCCTTGGAAGCAGACTCAGGGAGATCTATGGCTCTTTCCCATTTACCTTTAAACCAGTTTGGATCTTTCCTTCTAAATAGTCTTTATTAAACTATGTCTGCAAAAACCCAAAGTCTTCACTTCTTGCATTTTCCCAAAATGAAAGAAACCTTTTCTAATTAATGCGTAGCTTCAGCTGAACTCCTTTTAGTCCTTTCTGTCTGTAATTCTTCTCTTTCATTATCCTCCTTCTGAATCCGTTCCTTTTGGTCCATTCTCTTCTTTACGCTTTGCTTATTATTACCCTTTTCTTGTCATTGAAGGTTTTTCTTCCTTGTATCTTCTTGGATGTCTTCAGTATCTTCTCTTTACCAGATATAATTGTTTCCCCCTGAATTATATCTATATAAACCTTATTTCTTCTTCTCCTCCTAGAACAACCATTTATACACAGAGATGCTACTGAACTCTCCCTTGTAATGTTAATAGGAGTAATAAGCTAATATAAATAAATAGCTGATAAATATATAAAGTGTGAGAAACTAGTCCTCTAAATCCTTGACGAAGGCAGTTATTAGTTAATGGGAATTACTCCTAGATTGGGAGAGTTTCGTCAAGGACCATTAGGAGAATATAAAGGGCTTAGCCTTTTTGTTTGTTTGTCTTTTCCTTTCCTCATTTTTCTATGCATATATGTTCATGTCATTATCTTTAATCTTAGTTTATTTTCCATCTGCATTTAATTCTTTTTCTTTCTATATATCCTTGCCTTCTCTACTTATTCTTCTGTCTTCTTTCCTTAACCTTTCACTTCATTCCTTTCAGAATACTCTCCTCCTTTTCCTTCTTTTCATCCTCTCCTTGTAATCCCTTCTTTTTTGGCATGGCTTTACATCTCTTCAAAAGGCATGACAACTGTTTCATTCAATTCCCTTTTAGAAAATATTCCCCAATGATTCCCTATGAGAAAGTATTTTCCAATGATTCTCTTTGGGAAAGTATTCTCACCTAATCATTAGGAGAAACGTCCTGACAGTGTCTATGTATATATATATGTATGTGTGTGTGTATATATATATATATGTCTCCTAGAGACAGGAGAGTTGGGGAGAACTGAATAGGGTTTTGGGGAGCTGTGGTTGAAAAGACAACAGAAATAATCCAGTTTGAGGCTGCATCCACTCTGCAGGGATAATCCAGTTTGACACCACTTTAACTGCCATGCCTCAGTGCTATGGAATTCTGGGTAGTGTAGTTTATTGTGACACCAAAGCAGAGCCAAGGCAACTCATGCTTACACTGTTAGTATCTATCTATCTATCTATCTAACTAAATGAATGGCTGGAAGTTATTATTACTATTATTATTAACC
>NW_024809716.1:0-3074 GCF_019175285.1 Sceloporus undulatus | reverse complement strand
TTTTTTTCTACCAGCCAATTTTTCTTTCCCTTACTACAGTGTTCAGTTATGCCTCCTTCTGGCTTATCTGTTCCTAACACTACCATATCAAGTTTTTAAAATGGCTGGAATTTGTGCAGCTTGTGATGCAAATTCTATCTTGTCTTGACCATTGAATAACATTTGATAAGGCAAATTGAGCATAACTCTTAAGCCCAATTATTCTTGATCATCTAGAAATGGTATTTGTTGAAAGAATGTAGGGAACTGTTTGGATCAAGATGTATACAGATGTTAGAAACATGTTTTAATTAAAATGCAAGTGTGAATGTCATTCATTCAGATTAAACAATCAAACCACAAGTCTGGCAGTTAGAAGGCTAGGTTCCTAAACCAGAGAATAATGTTTGCTTGCTTACTATTTATTTATTGGGTTTATATCCTGCCTTTCCCCCAAAATGGGATTCGTAACTTCTAGGCAGTCTTGAATCTTATTACATAGCCACTCTTTTATTGACATATATTTACTTAGGCACTGGTATCCCATATTTCTATCAAAGCTATACTCAAGGCAGAGTACAGAACTGAAAATTAGAATAACACAGTTAAGTCTAAATGTAGTTTTAAAACAGCATCAAGAAATCTATGGCACATAAAACAATACAACAATTGGCAAACACATATAATGTATTGCTGGGGGGCGTACTATTTTTTTAAATCTTCTAACTGAATTTTCTTAAGAATTTGCTTAACCGTGGACAAAAAAGAAGCCAAATAACCTCCCTAGCTGATCTATAATTAAATGAGGCTAATCAAGGAAGCCTCCTCTCTCACTTGGTTAGTTGTGACTCAATAAGAATGATCTCAGAAATCAAAGAAAGATTTCAAGCAGGTCTATATGTGAGAAAGCAGTCCCTGAAATATGCTGATCCCAGATTATTAGTTCTGAAATGGAGCTTAGCCACTGAAGCTTGTATAAAACATTCTCAATAAGTTCATTCTTTCCTCCTCAAACAAAAGTATCAAAGCAATTGATGAGTCACAAGCTAAAGACCACTGTAAGTAAGAAATGTGGTAAGACATGCCAGTTTTCCACATAATTATTATTCTCTTGAAGCAAAAGGCTAACAGCTTGCAAGAGTTTTGACTTGGTTCCAGTGCTTGGTGGCCTTGGTGGCCACTCAGCAATCACAAGGTGATAGCAACTACAGCTTGTATTCTGGTTGTATTATTTTCTTTCTTGAGAAATCAGATCTAACTTCAGTCATTCACCCTTTCACCGAATTATCATCTCACCCAAGGATTACTGGTACTTCATGCTCTCCATAAAATTAGCCTACAAACTCAGTGTGTTTAGCATGCAGTAGATGACATGCAGTAGTTCATGTTTATTAGGACTTCTGAAAGATAGGTTCAAAATCCTGAGGATATTGAAAATGAAGAAACTAGACAATGTCCAAAAGTATAAAGGAATATAATTGAATACTAAAGTTAGGATTGTCCATTCTATTATATTTCTTATTTCTTGGTATGGTTGTGGACCATGAAGAAAGCCAATAGGAAGAAAATCAACTCATTTGAAATGTGGTGCTGGAGAAGTTTAGTGGATACTATGAACACCTAAGGAGACAAATAACAAATAAATCCTGAACTCTCCCTATCATACTAGCAAGAATGAGAAGACCTGACTCACTAGAAAATAAAATAAAGATAAAGGTATTCCTTGTTGACAAGGTTGTCAAGTTGTATCTGACCATAGGAGGTGGTGCTCATCCCATACTAAGCCAAAGAACCAGTGTTGTCAGAGGCTACTCTGTGATCATTTGGCTAGTATGACTGCACAGAACATGATACTTGGTAAACTAAACTAAAAAACAACAGCAATAAAAAAGGAAGATAGAAAGACTTGATCAAGGAAGCTATAGCCTCGAGTCTGCAAGACCTGAGCTGTTGATGATAGGGTGATTTGGAGGTCTCCCATTTGTAGGACTGCCATGAGTAAAAGCTGACTTGACAGCAGTTAACAACAAAACCTGAGAGATCCAGAAGAATCTATATGGCATTTTCACTTGTCCATCTCCAAATGCAGGTTGTTCACACAATAGACAGTCCAACATCTGTGAGAAACCAGATTTAGATTTGTTTAATTGGACCCAAACCAGCCTAAATCTAAGGGAACATGAAGCAGAACTACCACCATACTTTTCAGGAATTTGTGCCCAAACACCCAATTTGATAGAGATTACAATTATTTAAATAACTACAGTATTCACCAGCTTTAAGGCACATTGGTCTTCAGTTCCATAGCCATTGCTTCCTTGATAAACAGAGCAGGAATCCCAGTTTAAAGATCACTGTATCCTACCTTTTATGCCATGATACAATATGTAGTCTCACAGTTACAACAGAAAAATAAAATTGAAGTTGGTAAGATAAATATTTTGAATATATTTTGATCCAATTGTGCTACTACATTTGGGTTATTTACAAGGAATGATAGTGTTCTATTAAATCTTATAAGAAAAGTAGGAACATCTTGAGGTAGCTGTAATATTAACTAGTAACAAGCAATTCTAGACACCTCTCTGAACAGCCTTGTGAGCGTGTGTGGTGAGGATAACCAGCACTGCTTTTTTACTTTTCTAAGCAACCAATTTTGCTGGAAAAGCTGTTTGTGCATTCAAAACATACAGATAAAAAGTATCAGATAGACTCTTTAATATGCACAACACACATAGCAGAAAAATTGCAGTGTTTCTGCCTCATCATTTGTAGGAGTGAGGAGTGGAAGAGGCAGGAGAGGTAAGATGCATAAAACTGCCAGGAGAAAATACTTCTTCTTCATCATCATGTTTTTGAGACAATCATGGATTCTAACAATCTTAGTTTCCTAAAATGTATGAAGAAAGCACCCAGAGGTGGATAGCTATGAATGCAGTGTACAAGACTGAGAATTACAATAAATATTCAATGCCAAATAATATTTCCTATGGTTGAGATACATACATATATTAAAAATACAAAGTATCCAAGGAGGAAGGAAGCATAGTGTTTGATATATAATGCTGCAACTGTGTAAGCATTCTTATTTCAAA
>NW_024809715.1:0-3074 GCF_019175285.1 Sceloporus undulatus | reverse complement strand
TACATTCAGCAAATCATTCATAAATATTCATAGTCATACTCCCCCCCCCCCACCCATGTATTAATGTTGTTTTATATGCTTTAAGTGTTTTGTTTTTTTAAAATTCATGATCATTCATACAAGTTTCATGCCCACATCTACCCCCATACTTACACAGCACTGTAATTCCATTCAAATTTCTGCTCATAATTTTAATTGTAATCAACAGGATTACAAAGGAAGGAAAATAGTGTTTTTTTAGTAACTCCTAGTAAGCCTGTAAACTTGATTTCACAACCTAAATGCTTAGGATCATAGAATCATAGAATCATAGAGTTGGAAGAGACCACAAGGGCCATCCAGTCCAACCCCCTGCCATGCAGGAAATCCAAATCAAAGCATCCCCAATAGATGGCCATCTAGCGTCTGCTTAAAGACCTCCAAGGAAGGAGACTCCACTACACTCCGAGGGAGTGTGTTCCACTGTCGAACAGCCCTTACTGTCAGGAAGTTCCTCCTAATGTTGAGGTGGAATCTCTTTTCCTGTAGCTTGCATCCATTGTTCCGGGTCCTGTTCTCTGGAGCAGCAGAAAACTAGCTTGCTCCCTCCTCAATATGACATCCTTTCAAATATTTAAACAGGGCTATCATATAATCTCTTAACCTTCTCTTCTCCAGGCTAAACATCCCCAGCTCTCTATGTCGTTCCTCATAGGATGAAGCATAGCTTGCAACAATTACTTTCCAGATTACTGTTTCTAGATTCTGCCATTATAGCCACTGTGGCCACTGCTATTGTGGTCACCAGTCAAGCTGTCTGGGGGAAATCCACAAATTTAATACAAATCAAAGACCTGTCCCTAGGAAGCTGAATGCACAGGATAGATATGATAGCCCAACTCCATTGTATCCTGCCCATGTATCTGGCCCAACTACCCCACCACCCCCTGGCACTCACCTGATCTGGCATGGTGATGGGCAAGTGTTCAGACAGACAGCCACAAGTGTGTTGTGCCAGCCACCAGTGGCACAAGTGCATTATGGAGCCTCTTCCACTGCTAGACACCCTTTTACTTGCCACTACTGCCATTCTACTTGTAGACCCCTGCTGTGGACCATAAGGACAGAAAGGGGGCACCCGGCTTCACCCATGTAACCAAGCATCCCCTTCTAGGAAAAACTGCTGCAAACAGTTGGGGGTTTTCGACTGGGATAAGGGCCAGTTGGACTGGGATTGGGCTGGATCTATGGAAATGGTGTCTGATCGGCCCGTTTCCAGCCAGGGGCTGTTGGCCTGCATTGTCTAAACAGGATAATGCCAAGCTGTGGAGAATACAAGCCTTTTGGCCTGTACATACAGCCCCTAAGACAGTCATAGGCTTCACTACAGGGTTGTCAACAAGATTTTTTAACTATGCCCTTTGTTCAATCTGCAAAAGAGATCAAAATGTTATGCAACATTTCCATATGTTAACTGATATGTATAGGTGCAAATTCCTAGCATTTTGCCCTCATTCAGGATGATATAAAGCTTTCACAAACCTTTTCTTGCCCAATGGCAATTCCAGAATATTTCAGTTTATAAAAATGTTTCATGTCTACAGGGATGTTTGTTGGTTCAGAATCAAATCTATTCCATGATACGCAAATGTCAAGAGCCAGAAAACCCATGTTCAGTTGAGGTGGCAGAGGAAAAAAATTAACTAGGGGATGTAAAAGGCAAGCCAAAAGGAGAGGTCAAAGGCTGCTCAGGCCCGGATTGGCCTGGGACTGTGGTGACCAGGTGGCCCACTCCTGAAGCAGGCCACTGCCACAGTCCTAAACGTGTCCAAAGGAGGGCGACTAAAATGGTGAAAGGTCTGGAAACCGTGCCCTACGAGGAACGACTTAGGGAGCTGGGGATGTTTAGCCTGGAGAAGAGAAGATTAAGAGGTGATATGATAGCCCTGTTCAAATATTTGAAGGGATGTCATATTGAGGAGGGAGCAAGCTTGTTTTCTGCTGCTCCAGAGACTAGGACCCAAAGCAATGGATGCAAACTGCAGGAAAAGAGATTCCACCTCAACATTAGGAGGAAGTTCCTGACAGTAAGGGCTGTTCGACAGTGGAATGCACTCCCTAGGAGGGTGATAGAGTCTCCTTCCTTGGAGGTCTTTAAACAGAGGCTGGATGGCCATCTGTCAGGGATGCTTTGATTTGGATTTCCTGCATGGCAGGGGGTTGGACTGGATGGTCCCTGTGGTCTCTTCCAACTCTATGATTCTAGGCTGCTGGCAGGAGTGGATTAAATCCACTCCTTTTGCCAGAGGCTTCAGGCTGCCTTAGGTGCCTAGGAGGGGCTTCCAGCCATGTTGGGGGGATATTTTGTCTAAGGGGGCATGTGCCCCCAAAGTGACCAGAAGCTGCTCTATCAGGCCCAACTGTTTCGGGCTTAACACAATTTCTGTGTCTGAAATATAGTAACTTTTGTGGCTGTGGTTTAAAAATAACCCTGTAGATGACAGAATTCAAAGACATAGCTGTGTTACTCTGTAAAGTCAGTACGCAAATGTATCTTGTTGCACTTTTGAGCTTTTATAGACTCAAGCCTACTTCCTCAGATGCATATTTGGAGTGGAGAGTCCAAAGACAGACCTATATAAGCTGGTTGTGTGAGAGAATGTCAATATGGAGATGAGGTACAAGTTCAGTTTTGATGGTCATTGAGGGACAAATGCTGGATGAAGGCTATTGCCAAGGAGAGTAGAAAACCATATAAATGTGTATTGGAATATAGTGTGGGAAAGAGAGAGAGGATGTCATGAACTGTCAAGGCACCTTCATGAGGATGGGGGTCAGATAATGTTGAAATGTGTGTAGTATGCCAGGAAACCATTATCTTTGTTCATCCCGTTGTTGATGGACTGTAATCTGTGGATATATTCCATGTCTGCTGTTTCAATCTTCCTTTCTAGTTCTTTTGCTGAAGAACTGCTGTTCTGAGGTCTGATATGGAATGCCCATGGAGACTGAAGTGTTCTGCAACTGTGTATCCCTAAAGTCTGATTAATTTCCATTTATCCCCTGGCACAGAAACCGGTTAAGGGAGCACACCA
>NW_024809714.1:0-3074 GCF_019175285.1 Sceloporus undulatus | reverse complement strand
CCGTTATATAAAATGGCAAAATCAAGGTTTGCCTTTTGGAACAATTTAAAAAAAATATTTTCATGTTGAGGATGGTTCAATTCATGGGTGCAGAACACATGGATACAGAAGACCGACTGTAGTATAACATGTTCCACGCTGAAAAGCTCTTCCTCGGCTTGCTTCTTCTTCTCTCCAGCCCCCCTCTCCCTCTGCTGGAACATGGCCACATAGTCCGAAAAACCCACAAAAAAAACCTATGGATGCCGGCCATGAAAGCCTTCGGCTTCACATTTTACAAGCATAGGGTCACAGCCTATGTTTCTGCATAAATATGGCACTGCACATGCGATAGAAGGGAAGATGTTTAGGACTGGCCCATATCCAGAATTTCAAAGAGTAAAAAATTTATCGCACAATTTAAAAAGCGACTTACCACTGCCAAACTGAATTCTACTTCGGGCTGCATCCAGATATTATCGCACACGTTTTTGCCGCCAACAATGCTGGGCAGGGGCATCCCAGGTAACTTCCAGCTAGAATGTGAGCCCAGCTGGCTGATTTGCCCACGATGCCACCTGGTATGCACCCATCCGGTGGCACTGGTGGCAAAATCACTTGCAATAGTATCCGGATGCAGCCCCAATTAGAATTCAATTCGGCAGTGGTAAATCACTTTTTTAAGCTGTGCGATAAGGTCCTAAATGTTCACAATTTACTCTTCTAAACTTTACAACTCACAGTTTTCAAAGCAACATGGCCACTCAATGGCCACACTGGCTGCAGGATTCTGGGAGTTGTAGTTCCAAGAATTACATTCCTAAGCAATTTGGCTTATAACTCCACAGTTAAAAAAGGTGGTAGTATAAGGAATTATCAGCATTCCATCTGTGGATTGTGTTTCTTTCTTTGGAGAGCAGAGGGGACAACATTTTTAAAGGAGCATCCTCTCCAGTAGAGAGCAGCTATTTCAATGTGCCTCTGTTTATTCTGCGCAAAGAGTCAAGGGCACCTGTGTTAGTTTTAAAGCTACTGCATGTACACCACTTGACGAATGCATTTTTGGCAAGCTCCAGCTGTTATTTCACATGTGTGAACTATGAAAATAGTGTAAACATTGACTTGGAAGTACCAAAAACATTTACAGTAAAGAGTGACTACAATCTAGTTTCATACCCTGCTTACACATATCATGTATCGACAAATGAAAATCTAACCTTTATAAAAAGCCACAACATTTTAAAGAATGTCATCAATGTGAAAAAGTTCTAATGACTTTGTTACAATAATAATAATAATCTAAAACCAGGAGCCCTTTCCAAAGCTGGTCTACGTAATTGATGCAGGTCTATACTGGAGTTTCAAACATTAGGTTTAAAAATTAATTCAGATTTCAGAAATTGGGGAATTAATGGTTTACAGCCAT
Organism: Sceloporus undulatus; assembly: GCF_019175285.1. Taxonomy (NCBI): domain Eukaryota; kingdom Metazoa; phylum Chordata; class Lepidosauria; order Squamata; family Phrynosomatidae; genus Sceloporus; species Sceloporus undulatus. The sequence goes on along the minus strand of NW_024809714.1, from coordinate 1,669 downwards.
TACTGGTGAAATAATTAAATTAGTTACATTATTGCCAGCAAGCTTGCCTTTGAAAATGCCAATTTTTGGACAAAACATGGGACATGCATAAAATGGCACAGAGGGGTATATTGTATTATGCATAGAAATATTGTTCTGGGCAGAAATGTTTCCTGTGCATAAAATGCTGTTTGCTGCACAAAACCACCATGTCTGAATTTCACTCAGAATAAGTCCCAAACTGTAAAAATTATCTTCACCCCAGGAGTTTTCTCATCAGGGTTATTTGACTCCTGAAAAACATGTTTCTTTCTTTCTTTGGTTGTTGTTTACTATTTTTTAAAAATTAATATTCTTTCCATCCATATTTTAAATTTTATTCCCCTATCTTGGATTTCCCCCTTAGATGGTTACCCATACAGCAGTTGTTGCCTTGGGGTGATGGAAATTCAACATAGCTGGTAACTATCAGTTTGGGAAAAGCTTCCTAAAGGATGGTATCTCATGTTACAACCTGTTCAGTTCCAATTTCTCACTGATTACTGTTTCTCTTCTTTTTTCTGTCTCTTCCCACCTTCATCAGTATGAACAGATTGCTTATCCTACAGATTTTTTGTTTAAGAAATATTAATAAGGAGTTACATTGCAGGTTAATAAGGAATTATGTGTTTATTTCAGTTAGAGAACACTGATCCACCGGTGATGCAGCAGTAAGTGCACTGGACGGTGACAAAGATCAATCAGGAAATCACTGGTGGAGAATTCTTAAAAATATTTTGGATGCATCTGAATATGTGCAGAATTAGTTTTTTGTGGGTTTTTCGGGCTATGTGACCATGTTCTAGGAGAGTTTCTTCCTGATGTTTCGCCAGCATCTTTGGCTGGCATCATTCTCTGAAAATGCCAGCCACAGATGCTGGTGAAATGTCAGGAAGAAACTCTTCTAGAACATGACCACATAGCCCAAAAACACACAAAAAACTATGGATGCTGGCCATGAAAGCCTTCAACTTCACATGTGCAGAACTGTTTTCTGTACAACTTAATCACTGCATCCATTCTGCTTCTCCACTCCCCATTTGGATTCTCTAATTCAGTGAGACTTACTTCTGAGTAGCTTTTTGGAGGAGGAGGAGGGGAAGAAGAAGATAAGCAGTTTATCACAGTCCATACAATTTTTGCTGCTTTCCTTTGCCCATGATTACTCTTCCTTTGAAGTCTTGTTTATTTGCTTCCTTCCTTCTCTCCCCTCTCATCTCCTTTATCCAGTTGTTTTCCTTTATCTTAGCTCCTCAGTTGGTTTTCTTCCCTAGTGGTACTTCTTTGTTTTTATAGCTTCTCTCTATATATTCAAAGTTCTGAACGTGACCTTTAAAACCCTACATGGCTTGGTTCCAGATTATCTGAAAGACTGCCTCTCTTTATATTAGCCAGGGCATGTATTAAAATTGTGGGGGAGGGATTTCTCACAGCCCCACCACCCTTGCAGTCATGGTTGGAGAGGATTTATGAGAGGGCCTTCTCCACAGATCCACAGCAACTTCTCCAGCCATATAGAGTTGTCAGATTAGTACTGTCCAAGGTCCTGAGGCTTCAGAACCCAAATCTGAGACTGAGAACTGGCCTCTGCTGATGTCACAGGAAGTGTTGATGTTACAAGGGATGTCCCCTGGTTATGTCATTAATCATG
>NW_024809713.1:0-3074 GCF_019175285.1 Sceloporus undulatus | reverse complement strand
GAGGCCTGACCAAAGCAGAATAGAGTGGCACTATTACTTCCCTTGATCTAGAAACTATACTCGTATTAATGCAGCCTAGAATCACATTGGCCTTTAGGAGCCCTATATCCCTTTCAAGCGTAGTTTAATTGTGATAGCAACATCCTGTAGAATATTTGAATGTGTAGTTTAGTGAGAGACACCAAAGGAGAGACACCAAAGGAGAGGGGCCTTGGGGACTGGGAGGCAGCCATGAACTTGACAGATTTTAAGAACTGGTTTGAGAGAACCTCTGAGAATCGGCTCAAATCTTTGTTTTCAGACATATTTAGGGGTTCCATTTAGCAATTATGAGCAATACCTATGAAGGGAAGAAAGGGGGACACAAAACCTGCTTTTTTGCTAATGTTTCTTTTCCTACCTGAACTTGGTTAATTTCATGGTTGATGGAACAAAGAGGCCTTTTGTTACCCAGAATGCTGGAGTCTGGGGAGGACATTGCACGTGCTGTGCTTTTAGAGGAATTTGGTACTTTGCTGAAAGCAGACATATAGTTTGGTTGGGGCAAGAGCGATCTTGGGATTCAGCCCAACTATACCAGGCCTGGAAGCACAGAGAACTTCAAAGACATTTGAAATAGGTTTTTATTTTATTTATGGGAAAAGCAAAATACACACATACACACGCTTATACAGATATAAGTGTTCACACACACACAAAAAAGAACTAGGTAAAAAAAGTGAGAGTGGTGAATGGCATGAGGCTTTGCTAATGGAAAAACTTTACCTAGATGGATCTTGATTGCAATTGCTGAGAGTCCAGAATGGGGAGAGAAGTCAGTAACTCTAATGGCGAGTGGGGTTGGCGAGTGCATTGAGGTGCTTAGCCATGTAAACCAACAGACTGTCTGTCTGTAATTGGACTGACGTCAAAGAACAGCCAGTCAGGGCAGATGTTTATACTGTAATTGTTTCTTTGGGTCAGAAACCAATTGTTCAAAAAGGTTTAAATCGCTTTAGAAAGATTCCTAGGGGAGAGAATGGGCTGGAACAAAACTGAATGCAATGGGTGATTGGTGCAAATATCTCAGACAAAAAGGATTAGCACACTGGCTCTTGGTCCTTCTTGGCTCTGAATTCCACACACAACCACTAGCCAATATAAAGCACAATCTGAGGGTGACACTCCCAGATGCAGCTCAACAATAATAATAAAAAAGGGAAGGGAAGTAGAGACAACCTTGGTATCTATGCAACCTCCGCTTGTGTTGCTTTAGCTTGGGAATTGGGGGCTGGCTTAGGGAGGGGTTGAGCAAGTCCCTTTGGACTTCAGACTTTGCAAAAAGATGTTAATGGATGTTTCTGCCTGGATTCATCAATAAAGTTACTTTTGTTTCAAATGAGTTTTATTTTCTGAGCACAGGACTGACTCCAGATCTCACCGTTTGCAAAGTCTCACAGATTTAACTCCAATGGAGACCCAGGAACAAGAAGAGTTCTTTGGGAACCCGGTTGTTCTGGAGATCCCGGTGGTGGAGGAGCATGTGCCTTCTTCAGAGGAACTAGGGCCAAGACCAAGGCTGGGAAACCTCATGAAGTGCACACCATCCAGGCCACCACTGGAGGATTTGGGTTTCCGGCCCCAGACTGAGGAAAGGAAGGCCGTCGGGGGGCAGAATGACAGCCTGGGACCTGGCAGTGGGGGAGTCGCTTGATAGCCGCCCCAGGACAGAAGAACCCCAGGTAGAGGTTTATTGAATGGAGGAAGACAGAAAGGAAATAAAGGACCGTATGAAATGGATGGTGTCCAAGTTAAAGATGTAAGACAAATGTGTGAGTTCTGACTTAAACCCAGAGCTGAAGAACCAAAGAACCAAGGAATGGTGTTTTAACACAAGGTATAGAACTAAACAAGATGGTTCCGCTCAGAGCATTGATGTGAAGGAGGGATTTGGCAACTGAGACGAGGAAAGGCTGAGGAATTTGGAAGCTGAAGAGGGGAGATGTTCAGGTGTGTCGAACTATGACCAGGAAGGTGCTTTTTCTCCTGAGTCACAATAAAGAGGAACTGACAGGACAATGGACTAATTTGAACAGAACGACCAGCCTTTGAACATTGTGGACTGTTTGAACAGCTGTCTCCTCCCGAAAAGAAGAAGTTGAGTAATGGGCTGCAATATTGCAAGACTTCAAAAACCAAAAGCCAGAGAGAAGGAAAGTATAAGGATCCTTGGCTTTCACCCTAATTTTGTTGGCACCAAACGCGCAGCAACGATGTCATCCCTAGCCTTCGAAGACAACTGATCAATGTCCGGCGGAAGGAAAGTGTGTGTGAGTATTGTATGGATGTGTGAGTGAATGAAAGCGCTCTTGATAATCAGTGTTTGTATTATTTTTGTGATTTAATAAATGTTGCATGTATAGTGTTTAAACCCAAATTTGGTGTCTCGTTATCTGTGTTAGCCCTGCTCTGAATAAGTCCACAGAAAGATAATTTTTCATTACATGCTCTCAGGTTAAACAGGTTGCCCTTACAAACTTGGGCATAACAAAGATGTGGAGGAGGAAGATGTCAGAGGCGAAGTGAGGGCAGCTGATGCTCCTTGCCTGAAGCGTTGAGACTGTCCCATTGTGACTTCAGTCTGATGCTCCTTGCCTGAAGCATTGAGACTGTTCCAGTGTGACTTCAGTCTGATGCTGCTTGCCTGAAGCATTGAGACTGTCCCATTGTGACTTCAGTCTGATGCTCTTTGCCTGAAGCATTGAGACTGTCCATTTGACTTCAGTCTGATGCTCCTTGCCTGAAGCATTGAGACTGTCCCATTGTGATTTCAGTCTGATGCTCCTTGCCTGAAGCATTGAGACTGTCCCATTGGGACTTCAGTCTGATGCTCTTTGCCTGAAGCATTGAGACTGTCCCATTGTGACTTCAGTCTGATGCTCATTGCCTGAAGCATTGAGACTGTTCCAGTGTGACTTCAGTCTGATGCTCCTTGCCTGAAGCACTGAGACTGTCCCATTGTGACTTCAGTCTGATGCTCATTGCCTCAAGCATTGAGACTGTTCCAGTGTGACTTCAGTCTGATGCTCATTGCC
>NW_024809712.1:0-3075 GCF_019175285.1 Sceloporus undulatus | reverse complement strand
GCCAAAGGTTTTGCATGCCTAACTTTTAAAAGTCAGAGTTTGAATCCTTATGTATTCAATTAGATTAGTGCCAGATTAGACCAGCCCCCTCATAAACAAACAAGCTTCATTTATATACCGCTTCATACCACCTAAGCAGTGTTTAAGCGGTTTACAACTGTAAGCTAATTTGCCCCCAACAATCTGGGTACTAATTTTAGCAACCTCCTCGGAAGGATGCAAGCCTGAGTCAAGCTTGAGCTCTTTTTCTGGTCTTGAACTTGCAACCTTGTGGTTTTGAGTGAGTGGCTGCAGTATAGACATTTAGCCACTGCGCCACCAGGGCTCCTCATCTTCTGTGTGCTGGTACATGGCTGCAATAAAAATGAACTGAACTGAATTGAACTCATCTACTAATAGGCTCTTCACTTTTAACACATATAACAGGCAGATACAGCACACTCTTCTCCATGCAGGGAAGAGTTGAACATCCCAAATTTGACCAGTTCAGATGAGAAAAACATTCATTCAAGTCATTTTTGCAGATTTTACCAAATTTGTAAATCACATCATTCGGTAGTTACATACATTTGAACAGATTTTCCAGGTCCTAGTCTAGATTATCAGTTCGTCCTTCTCCTCAGAGACCTAAAGAAACAATGGCGGGATACAGACTGCCCCTTTGGGGTGGCCTGCACCCTCCCCTTTCCCTGATGGATCGGGGTCTCAGCGGCCACAGCGTCAGCCCCAGAGGCCCCTATCCACCAATTTTCCAGGCCTTGGGAAAGCGGCAAAAAGCCGCTTTCCGGCAGCCTGGAAAGGGGTGTCCTTGGGGCTTCATGCCCCAAGGACACCCCGACAGTGGCAGGGAAAGAGAGAAAGGGGCCACTCAGACCCTTTCTCTTTTGTATCACTGGTGCAGCCGTGTAAAGGCTGTGCCAGCAATACAAGTGGCAGAAGGAACTCCGTTTCGGAGCTCCTTCCAGGGCCACTAAAAGAGTGCCACAAGCTCCCTGCAGCAGTTTGGAGGCGTCACGGCCATGACGTCGTAATGGCGGCACCCTTGTACACAGGGCGCTGCCATTACCATGCCATGGTTACGTGCTAGGGTTGCGGAGCATCTGGAAAGGACGTCCTGAGGCAACTCTAGCACGTACCCAGGCTCAATATCACTAATCTTAAGAGAGGAGAAGAGGCCAGTTCTGTGGGCTGGAAGAAGTCCCCGTTAACATTCAGAGTCCTAGATGTAAGTATGAAGTAAGAAAACTTTAAATGGTATCTCTTAATGCTGAAAAACGTGTTCTTTAAATCAACAAGAAAACCAACAGTGGCCTAAATGTCATGTATTTGAAGAAATAGACCTCAGTCCATTAAAGCTTATGCTAGATTTTTCCCAGTTCTCAGTAAGTCTGAAAGAAGCTACTAGATTGTTTTATTTATTTTTATGCTGATTCCAATTGTAATTCTCATTTTTAGCTATACACAAGACACTGAATCAATTGCATTCACCCACATGTAAATCTATGTAGCTGTTCCATAGTTATTTACCTGTGCAAAGAGCTTCAAAATATTTCCTTTGCTGTAATATATACAGCCAGGGCCTAAATACCCTAAAGGCACCAGATACCATTGGGTTTTAGAAGCGAAGCAGGGTCAGCTCTGATTAGTACTTGGATGGGAATCTGCCAATGAACACCAAGTGTTGTAGCCTATATTTCTGAGGAAGGGATTAACAAAACCACCTCTGAGTACTCATTGATTAAGAAAACCTGATGAAATTCATGAGGGTGCTATTGGTTGAGAGGTGACTTGAAGGCCAAAATACAGATGCAATATTAACAACCATCCTGTACTATGATTATTATTCCTGTCGCAGCAGACATATCTACCTTTGCACAGCCATTAAACCGCTTAGTCCCAACCACAAACTCATTGTTCTTTCCCTTCCCACACATGCCCACTGAGTGGTCTTCTGCACACATAGGCAGACTCACCACCCAACATGAGCTCCCCTCCAGAACAAAATCCCCTTTTTTTCCCTTACAAACCCAGGTGTTCCTCCACCTGACAGCTTTTTCTCCTTCCTGACACTATACCTAAGTGAACCTGTTCTTATTTCTTCTACTTCAAGGTTCTGGCTGGAGAACTTTGGATGTGGCCTTTCCTGCTCTGTTTGCTTCCAATCTTGCAAGGTGCTTTCCTGGAATCTCTGCTACTCTACATATAGCTTTCCTCCCTTGTCTCTTCTTTGTCTTCCAACTTACTCTTTCAGAAACTATTGAGAAAGCCCATCTACCCACTGTGGGGCAATAGCTCTTGCTGTTCTGTGCTTTCCAGTTAACTCTGGAAATTATCACACCAGGGCTAATTCAACAATAATTGTGGTAATGAAAGCTAATGCAAGAGTAGTGCTATAGCACTAAATATTTTTGCACAGTCCCACAATGCCACATAAAAAACATGTAATATCGCAATTGCATTCCACTCACATCCATGAATGAACCAGTACATTGAAACTGAATGTTTTGTGCATGCGCTGTTTTGACATTATGGTGAATGTCTGTAAATCATATTTCCATCCCACACAAAATAAAAGACAGCACAATAAATTGTATTACTTCACGACATTGTTTTAAGCCAGTGTAAACAAAACTGTGCCCCATATCTCAAAAGAAGACTGAAATTCATTGCAAAACTGATCCTGGCAACGAGAACGGATTGTCTCCAATGCAATACAGTCTGGAGAAATGTCCCTGGTTGCTTCCATAATAGCGCAAATAAAGCGTGATGAACTTTCACACCCTCGCAATTGTGCTTCATTCATGCTATTGAGAAGCCATTCACAGGTCTTTCCCATGAATGGTTTGTTGCTGGAGTATTCCTGGATCTTCACAGGATAAGTCCTGGATGAGCACAACATCACCTGATAATCTTCAGCATGATCACATGATTATGTCGGGATTACGTCTTTTCTCCCAGCTTTTTTGCCTGTGTGACAATCTCCTCTGACTCAAGACAACCCTGTCATGAGGTTTCTTCACAAGACTTTTTTGGAGGAGTTGCTGTGACACTGAGCAACCCTGTTTCCTGTTGTTT
>NW_024809711.1:0-3075 GCF_019175285.1 Sceloporus undulatus | reverse complement strand
TATTATTATTATTATTATTATTATTATTATTATTATTATTATTGAAAGTGTCAATCCCCTGCTTTATAAATTAAAGGAATATGGACAGCGTTCAGGTTTCCGGATTAAAATGGATAAGACAAACATTTTACCAATGAATTTAACAAAAGAATGATCAGGAAAATCTACAAGAGGAGACTGGCTTTAAAGTAGAAGAAAAGGTCAAATATCTAGGTGTTGAGTTTACCTCTAAAAACTGAGACCTCTTTAAAAACGACTACAAGAAAATATGGGGTGATATCAAACAAGGTCTCAATAGATGGGCTAAACTCAACCTATCCCTCTTGGGTAGGATAACGGCAGTTAAAATGAACGTACTGCCTAAATTACTATTTTCATTTCAGACTATACTATCCTTCTTAATGAGAAACCATTTTTAGAACGGCAGAAGGACCTTCAAAAGTCCATCTGGGCAGGAAAAGATATAGAATCAGATTTAAATCTCTAAGAGATGATAACATGCAAAGAGGAGGCTTGGGTTTACCATCTTTACAAATCTACTTTTATGCAGCTAGTCTACAATGGCTTAGAGAACGGATTACTCTAAAAACAGAAAACTTTTGCAATTAGAAGGAGTGGATGGTTGCTTTGGGTGGCATGCATATAAGTTTTACAACAAGGTGAAAGCCAACAAAGAATTTTTGAACCACTTTGTCAGAAGAACATTGTTTAGGGTCTGGCAGAAAAGTAAAAACCATATTAATAGGAAGATCCCATTATGGGTTTCTACCAATGAAGCATTTTATCAAAGAGAAGAGATTGCGAAAGGAAGATGGGTAACATATAAAGAATTACTAAGAGAAGAGGAATTAGGTGACCTTATTATGAAATCCCCTGAACGATGGATATCACAAGGTCTCAGGTACCAGCGGCATATTTATAGACAACCTTCTGAAAAGTTAAGATTAGTCAAGAAGACAGAAGGCCTATCTGGGTTAGAATCAGAAACAGAATCAGAAAAGATATTACTGGGAAATGGAGATAAGATTATTTCCAAGTTATATAAAGAACTACTTAAATTATACACAGAATCAGAGACTCTTAAAGACTGAATGGCAAAATGGGCGAAGGACTGCGGGGAAAACATTTTACTAGAGGAATAGGAGGAAACTTGGCCAAAAAGGCTCAAACATAGGCTCCCTATGGATCTGAAGGAACAATATTTTAAGATGCCGTTCAGGTGGCACCTGACCCCCATCAGAACAGCCCATATGTATAAGGACACAAGCGACAGACGCTGGAAATGTGGGGAAGGAAGAGGGTCCATGAGACATATCTGGTGGAAATGCTGGAAGGCCACACAATTCTGGGGTAAATACAGGCAGCTATGTCAGAGATCCTTCAAATAAAGATACTAAAACATCCTAAGATATTCCTACTTGTAATACTTAGCAAAGAAATGGAAAATGAATTTGGAAGGATTTTGTTTTATTGGATCTCTGCTGCCAGACTGTTATAGGCGAGAAGATGGAAAGAGAAACCTTACGATTGAATGGAGAATGATAAACTTACTTGTCTGATCAGATCTGGTTCACTAGATAAATCCAGGGAGGATTGGTATCCGGTGCAGGCTTATTTGGAACAACAAACTTGTGAAAGGAACTAGAGAAAATACTACGCAGTTACTAGTCGAGCGAGTAAATAGACGAGGTACTTAAGATTACAAAGATATCTGATAAGTGTTAAAGTTATCTGCGTAGATAAAAGAGGATACTCTTGAAAGCATTATGTGTTTATTTATTTTATTTAATTTAATTTCTTCTCTGCACCGTATTATATCATATATATATAGATAGTATCAGTAAACTAAGGGAAATATATTGTATTGAATATTTTAATATTTGAAGGGCATAATGGAGGAAAATATTATTCTGTTTTGTATATTCATAGTTAATAAGAAACGCAAAAGCCGTACTTAAATTAAGTACAGCTATGTATTTCTTTTCTTTTTTGTTTCCCTACTAATACAGTTTGAAAACCAGGAGTTCGATTTAAAGGACCAGTCAAATACCCCAAATAGCGACTGCTTTGGACTTTGGAAGCCATTTTAATTTGTGTGACCGTTTGATTTTGTCTGTTTCATGTATGTATGTTATATTTGATGTTTGTACTCTATTTTTAATGCAATGTACTTAAAAAAAGAGGAAAGTCTGGGGATTCTGTTGGTTTAATGTCCACCCTGTTGCTTAACAGACTCCATAGTGGAGCTGACACAACTGGTCTTTGTGCTGCTGCTAGAGTCACCTAGGCTTTTAGTCCTGGGCGACCTCAACATCCCCCTCGAGGCCGGTTTAAGGAACGTATCTGGTGCAGGACGGGAGTCCATGGTCAGCATGACAAACATGGGCCTTTCCCAGATAGTCTCTGAGCCCACACACTGTGCAGGTCATACTCTCGATGTGGTCTTCTGTACGGAACAGGCACATCTGTGGGCAGAGGTAGTCAATATCTCTGCATTGACATGGACCATGGATCATTTCCTGGGCAAGGTCAGGCTGAAGGCCACTATTCCCCCCGTCGGGGGTGGAGGACCTATTAAAATGGTCCACCCTCAAAGGTTGAAGGGACCCACTAGGATCCCAGAGGCCTTAGAGGGTTTGATGGCTGGTAATGCTGGCAATTCTGTTGAAGCTCTGGTGAATACTTGGAACAACGGTCTTACCAGAGCTATAGAAACTATCGCTCCCAAGTGCCCTTTCAAACCCGCTTCAGATCACATTTAGTGGTATACTAATGATCTCAAAATAATGAAGGGGCTGGACAACAGCTAGATACTCATACCTGATAAGGGATTTTCTTAAATCCTATGGAGTGGCAATAGATGCAGCTAAGTCCTTCTGCTCTGCATCTATTGCGTCTGCAAAGTCTCGTCCAGCAGAGCTATTCAGGCTGGTAAGGACTTGACTCAAATGCCCCCCACCCTGAACCCTTTATTGGAATCTACAAAAGCCTGCTCTGATGCTTTTAATAAGTACTTTGCAGACAAAATCTCTGATAAGAGCCGATTTGGATGCCGGCCTTACGACAGAGGCGACA
>NW_024809710.1:0-3075 GCF_019175285.1 Sceloporus undulatus | reverse complement strand
GTACTCTTTCCATAAGCAGTATAATCTTTCCACATTTTTTAAAAAAGAAAGCTGTTTTAGAAAATGTTGGAATGGGCTGTGAATAGAAAACGCAAAAGATGAGAGTTACAGTTAAACATGAATGCATCAGACTTTCCCCCCCTTCTCTGTTCACTACTGATGCTAATGAACAGGATATCTTAGAACAACAATTCTGTAAGGCAGAGAGTTACTGTTTATACCATATGGAGATAGTGGCCTGTATCAGTTAGTGCTCTTCTGTTAATGACAGCTGCGGGGGGGGGGGGGGGGGGGGGGGGGACATGGGACTATATGGGTATGGATTGGCCTTTCAAGAGTTAGAACAAGGCTGGTGCCAAGGACAGTGTTATATGACTGGTTGTGTACAGGTGGTTGTGCAGCAGTATAAACCAACACAGCCATGCAAGAAAGGATTCTCACTCAGTGTTGCATTGGATTTAAGCCAGTGACTTGCCAAGTACAGTGTGTTCAAGGCTTAGGACAACACCACAGAACTGTGCAAACTAGCACAATCATGTGAGAAAGGATTTTTACTCTACTAGTGTTATTCTGGATTTAGGCCAGTGACTTGCCAAGTATAGTCAGCCCTCCATATCCAAGAAATTTTTAATCCACAGATTCAAGCATTGATGGTTTGAAAATATTTTAAATATATATAAATTCCAAAAAGCAAACCTTGATTTTTGCCATTTACTGTAAGGGACACCATCTTACTGTGGAACTGTATTTAATGGGACTTGAACATCCAAGGATTTTGGTCCTGGAAACAAACCCTAGTGGATACCAAGGGCCCACTGTAGTGCATTTGAGACTGCTGCCAAAAGCCTTAAAACTCAGTTGATGTCTAGTGCCTTTTAGTAAACTCCAAGCAGCATATCATGTTTCACCAATTTGGTGCTCTAATTAAAAACATGCTCCTTTTTCAAGATGATCTTTCCCACTAAAAACTGTTACTTATGACTGAAATAGAAAATATGTAGCACTAACCACATGGATTGTAGCCCCTTCCTTTGTCACTCCTGTCCTGTTCAGGGTTGGATAGATAGGCTTCCACAGATGTCCAGCAGGATTCAATTTTATTTTACCAGCATTGAGGCAGCAGAAACAAGAAAGTGGATGGTGCCCCTGTGGCAGGGCCATAGACACCAGCCAGACAGCTTAGAAAGTTCTCCAACAAAGACAAGAGTTAAGGAAGCTAGTCAAAATTTCCTTGAAGCGAATGAAGACATAATGAAGTATGCATGAACAATTGTAGAAGCCAGACATTTTGGGCTTATGAGCTCACCAGACAGAAGCACTTGTCTGATGCACAACTGTTATCCATCACTGATTGCTGGTGTGAGGTAAAATACCAGGCCTTCCAGATCTTGGAAAGTTACTATATAAAACGTAATACATTGTGGTTATGTGTTAAGTATTTGAGAAACAATTACTCATTGGACTGGTAAAAAGTAACTTTCTATATTTCTGATTGTGCCCTCTGTTAGGTTCTTTTTTTTTAGATGAAGAGACTTCAGATGTATAAGAGAATAGCATAAACTTGGGGGAAAATATGCCCCAAATGCCTCTAAAATGTCCTTAAAAACAATTTTAAAAACTGGCCACATTGCCCGAAAAACCCACAAAAAACTATTTTTAAAAACTAATTTTAAAACATTACACATTACACCAATAAAGTATAGTGGGAGTTTGGTTCCAGGCCCCCCTTGTGAATACCAAAATCCCTAGATGCTCAAGTCCCATCATTTTCAATGCCATAGTAAAATGGTGTCCCTTATATTTTAAAAAAAATGGCAAAATCTATGTTTGCTTTCAAGAATTTATATCTTTTCTGAATATTTTCAAGCTGTGTATAGTTGAATAGTGGATAAAGAATCCATGGATACAGAGGGCCAACTGTAACTTGGTTCTTAGTCACTATATTACTGCTGAAATGTGATATCTTATGCCATTACATGTAAATTTGGTACTTGTAACTTGTTACTTCCAAGCTCTGAGGTCTCCTCTTTAGTCCAAATACACTGCAGAAAGAATCCAGTTTGAGACTGCTTTAACTGCTCTGGCTCAATGCTAGAGAATCCTGGGAATTGTAGTTTATTGTGGCATTAGAGTTCTCTGACAGAGAAAGCTAAATGCCTCATAAAACTACACTTCCCAGAATTCCCTAGCATTGAGCCAGGACAATTAAAGCGTTCTCAAACTGGATTATTTCTGCAGTGTGTTTTGGGCCTTTGAGGGAATTCTTGATATTGTATTGCGCTAGTAGCCCCTTTCCTGATTTACATTCATAAGCACTATATCCGAGAAACTGAGAGCTGAGTCCTTACAAACTTGTTTGTGTGTGTTTTGGATGAAATTGTCAGCATCTAGTAAGATGAGCAAAAAGGCTGCTATGTCTACCTGTTGTGCCTATCCCTTGCTGGTGAAAATATGATTTACATATTGATGAAATTTCTGCTGAATATGGGACATCCAAAACAATTGCAGAAACAGAGTGCTGGTATTTAATAAAATATTGTATCCTATTTCCTGGAGGTCTGGTTTAAAACATTGGGTGTGCAATGGGGATTCAACACTGCTGCATTAACCTAATATCCAGTTCCTTAGGAAGACAATTTCAGTGCAACACTGACAAAAATACTTCATAAAATATGCATATCAGAAGATTTATTTGCTTGTTGTTTTATTCTTAGATTCCATGATAAAGAGATCTCCCCCCTCCCATATGGTGTTTATGTAAATTCATTTCCAGTATTGTGTGCCACATGCTTCTGCATGGACAGATGCACACACGCTCTACATGCTTAACTGTTGCATCCAGCAGTGAAAATGTTATTTCTAAGCACCTTCCTCCTTCTTGTCCTTTCCTTCTAATGGCAGGTAGCAAGTGTTAGGCAGGTAGCATGATTGTATCTCATTTTTGTGTCGTTTTCAGCCACTTGGTGGCAATGTTCTGCTGCTTTCAAGAGACACCCCCCCCCCCTTAAAAAACAGAAATCCAAACTGGAACTGATGCTTCCTAATGCTTCATTGCATTTTAACACCCTTTTATAT
>NW_024809709.1:0-3075 GCF_019175285.1 Sceloporus undulatus | reverse complement strand
AGAGAAACTGATAGATTTTAAAATCAGCATAAAAAGTGGGACAACAGAGAGACTAATTGGGATTGTCCTGGCTAAATCAGAAAGTTGAAAGATATGGAGGACGCATCCTTTTTATCTCTTTTGGAACCTTAGGCTGCTGTCTGCATACATGGGCTGAGGCCCAAATAGAACATTGGGGTTGTTAACAGGCTGCAGGAATTCAGTCCTAGTTCAGAATGAGCATCTTCTTGAATACTAGCTGCTACATAGCCATGGCGGGGGGGGGGGGGGGGGCCTTCTTTTTTTCCTTATGAACTCTGAGACATCCAACTGGCTATTGTTGAATACAGAATGAAAGATCTGATCAATGGTAGCAAAACTTTTTCATACTGAAATTCATTATGTGTGAAGGCACTATATCCAGTGATGGTGAATCTATGGCACGCGTGCCAGAGGTGGCACTCAGAGCCCTCTCTGTGGGCACATGTGCTGTCGCCCCAACACAGAGTTTGCCATAGTTTGTTACTAGAAAGCCAGAGGGACACGGCACTTTGCAATAAATAAGTGGGTTTTGAGTTGCAGTTTGGGCACTCAGCCTCTATAAGGTTCACTATCACTGCATGCCTTCAAGTTGCCTGTCAAGATATGGTGATCCCATGAATTCCATAGAGTTTTCTTAAGCAAAGAATATTTGGATATGGTTTTGCCAAATCCTTCCTCTGAAAGCACCTAAAGCACCTGGTATTCTTTGGAAGTCTCTCCTACAAATACTAACCACAGCTGACCCTGCTTAGCTTCCACTTTACCTCATTTGAAACCTCTAGGAGAGTGAAGCCCAGAATTCCAGCAGAGGACAGTACTCTGAAATGGCTGGATGTACACAATGTAAAATTCTTTACAGCCATGGATTCTCTTTCTTTCAGCGATCTGTTGGCTTCTTTCCATGAGCTTTTCTGTTTGAGGCACAGAAGAAATAATCAATGTTAGTGTGGCTGGTGAGACAGCTTGGCATCTGCGAGGAGAGGCCTGAGGTCTTGAGAGGCCTGGACAGAGTGCATTTGGACCTCAGGTTCTGCATGGTTTTGAAGAGTTTTTCTTATATCCACAAATTTTCCATAGTTGGTTGCCAAAGGAGAAAAGGCAGACAGGGAAGAATATCTCAGTAGGAGCCAGTCCTAGAAACAGGTAACCAGCCAAAGTGGTGTTTTGAATTCTTGTAGCATGCAAGTAAGCATGAGCCTAAGCACTGGAGTATGCTTCATCCACTTCAGATTCAGATGTCATCTGGGCCTTATTCAATAGAGCAGACAGGGCTCAAGCCCACTGCAGTTCTCGAATGGGGAGATGTGTGATTTCTCTTGTACACCACCTTACAACACAAGACTATTAAAAAAACAAAAAAAACAGGGGGGAGATGATAAGTGGAGCAGCCACACAATCAATATAGGCTTCTTGCATCAGTAAAAAATAATCAATGGGCATTCCCTGATCCATGTAAAGCAGGAATGGCCAACGTGTGTCACTCCAGATGTTGCTGGGCCATTCATTATACAGTGGGCCCTTGGTATTCACTGGGATTTGTTTCCAGGGCACACACACACACACACACACACATACACCTTGGATACCAAAATCCATGGAGGCTCAAGTCCCATTAAATACAATAGTTAGTAAAATGGTGTTCCTGATATAAAATGGCAAAATCAAGGTTTGCTTTTTGGAATATTTTTTTAAAAAAATATTCAAACCATGGGTAGTTAAATCCGTGGATGCAGAGTCTATGGACACAGAGGGCAGACTGTACTGGCTAAGACTGTTGGGAGTTGCAGCCCAACAACAGCTGGGAAGCTCTATCAGCAGGTGATTACAAGTGCTTTGCAAAAGAACTTTGCTAGTCATTACTACTACTTTTTAATTCAATTATAAAATGGGGAAAAATCCAAAATCATGGGAAGAAGCAACAATAATATTTATACCAAAAGAGGGTCAAAGAATTTCAGACCAACCTTTCTATTAAACAACAATTATAAGAAATTCATAGAATCATAGAGTTGGAAGAGACCTCAAGGGCCATCCAGTCCAAACCCATGTCATGCAGGAAGACATAATTAAAGCACTCGCAACATATGGCTCTCCAGTCCAGCCTCTGTTTGAAAACCTCCAAAGAAGGAGACTCCACCATTCTCCAAGGCAGCATGTTCCACTGTAGAACAGGTCTTACTGTCAGGAAGCTCTTCCTAATGTTGAGGTGGAAATCTCTTTTCCTGTAGCTTAATCCATTGCTCCATGCCCTAAAAAGAGAAAACAAGCTCGCTCCATCCTCACAAGCCTTCAGATATTTAAACATGGCTATCATGCCACCCCTTAACCTTCTCTTCTCCAGGTTAAACATAGCCAGCTCCCTACATCTCTCCTCATAAGGCATGATTTCCAGTTCCTTTACCATTTTGATCATCCTCCTCTAGACACACTCCAGCTTTTCCACTTCCTTCTTGAACTGTGGTGCATAAAACAGGACACAATATTCCAGGTGAGGTCTGACCAAAGCAGAACAGAGTGGTACTAATACTTCCCTCTATCTAGATACTGTACTTTACTGCTATTGAGGAAGCCTAGAATTTCATTGGCTTTCTTAACTGCCACATCAGATTGCTGACTCATGTTCAACCTGTACTTCACTAAGACCCTTAGATCCTGTTTATGTGTACAGTGGACCCTTGTTATATGCTGGGGTTTGGTTCCAAGATCCCCCGTGTATAACAAAATCCGTGTATGCTCAAGTCCCATTACATATAATAACAAAGCAAGATGGTGTCCCTTATAAAAATGGAAAATCAAGGTAAATTTATACTTTTTTGGAACATTTTCAAACCGTGTATGCTTGAATCCGTGTATAAAAAATCCGTGTATAAGAAGGGCTGACTGTACTGCCATCAAGCCAGGTGTCACCCATTCTGTATCAGTGAATTTCATTTTTACTGCCCAGGTGTAGTATCATACATTTCTCCCTGGTGAAATTCATTTTGTTAGTTTTGCCCCAGCTTTTCTAATCTGTTAAAATCATTTTGAATTCTGATCCTGTCCCCTGGAGTATTA
>NW_024809708.1:0-3075 GCF_019175285.1 Sceloporus undulatus | reverse complement strand
TTTTAACATTTACATGAAACCACTGGGAGAGATCATCCGGAGACATGGGGCGCGGGGTTATCAGTACGCTGATGACACCCAAATAGTCTTCTCTATGTCTCCGACTGATGCAGTGACCGAGGATGGCGTCTCTCCTCTCGTGGCCTGTCTGGAGTCGGTAATGGGCTGGATGAGGGAAAACCGACTCAGTCTGAATCCAGAGAAAACGGAGGTACTTGTGATAGGTTCCCGTGGTCCGGGAATGGCGGTGGTTCCACCTGTCCTGAACAGGATCACGCTTCTTGTGAAGGACTCTGTACGCAGTCTGGGGGTGCTTCTTGATTCGTCGCTTCACCTTACAGCTCAGGTGAATGCGACGGTCAAGAGTACCTGTTATCAGCTTCGGCTCATTTGCCAGCTGCGCCCATACCTGGCCCAGAGGGACCTTGAAACGGTAGTACATGCTCTGGTAACCTCTCGATTGGATTTCTGCAATGCACTCTACATGGGGCAACCCTTGTACCATATTCGGAAGCTGCAGATGGTACAGAATATGGCAGCCAGACTGGTCACTGGCACTTCCAGGACCAGCCATATTACACCTGTGCTTAAAGATCTGCATTGGCTGCCCATTCGCTTCCGAGCGCAATACAAGGTGTTGGTTATAACCTATAAAGCCCTACATGGCTTGGGCCCAGGATACCTTGAGGACCGCCTCTCCCCATACATTCCGTCCCGCACCCTCAGAACATCTGGGTAGCAATTACTGAGGGTTCCGGGGCTAGATTAGTCTCCACAACAAGGAGATCATATTCCATCGTCGCCCTGACCCTCTGGAACACGCTGCCCACGGAGCTCCGCTCGGCCACCTCCCTGGACCAATTCAGGAAGGAATTGAAAACCTTCCTGTTCCAATCAGCATTCCCCAACATAAGTTCCAGCTAGTCTCCCCCCCCGACAGCAAGGGTAGCTGGCTTTTGGGGTTTTTAATATTGGTTTTAATAATTGTATGGTTATTGTAATGTTTGTATTTGTAATATTGGTCTTGTTAATTTGTTTGATATGTAGTTGTTATATTGTATTATTTTGATCTGTTGTTCACCGCCCTGATCATGGGAAGGGCGGTATACAAATAAAATTTTTATTATTTATTATTTATTTATTTGGCCTGCCTCCTCTGGACGGGGCGACAGAAGCGCTAGGGGAAACCAATACAAATGGCCGGTGTAGACATGGCTTTGGACCTTATCACACCACTTAAATGACCTCTTCTGAACTGAAGTGAGGTATTTTGCTGAAGGATTTTGCTGCCATAGCCACCGGGTGAGTCCAGCCCAGCTGTAGACCGGGTCCCTGGTGCGCTTCGGTGGCCATTTTTTAAAGTCGGAAAGGTCCCGGTTTTGAAATACGGCTGCTGATACATGCCTGGGACCTGGGCTGCAGCTGGGTTGGACTTGCCCAGTAGCTTCGGTGGAAAATCCTTGCGATAAGACCCAGCTGCCTCCCAAATTACACTTCCGTTCGGAAGAGGTTAGCTGGGTTATTTAAGTGGTGCAATAAGGTCCTTTGTCACGGCTGCGCAGATAGTAGCTCAAGGCTTACTGTTCATAGAATCATAGAGTTGGAAGAGACCCGCAAAGGCCATCCAGTCCATCCCCCTGCCATGCAGGAACTCACAGTCTAACTGAGAAGCTCAGAGCGTTTATATGGGAAATGCTCATGAATCAGCCAACAGCAGCGAGAGGCTGACAGGCCATAAACAATCCAGCAACATCCTCGGGAGGTTGTGGTTGACAATTGGCCTCTTGGAAGGAATGCTCTCGATTTCTGGCTCCTGTTTCCAAAGAGCCTTGGACCCTGCATCATAAACTGACCATGCTACCAGAGGCTCCCTTGGACTGATGCCTTGGTCTTTCTTACTGGCCCCTTACTGGGAGCAGGAGCCTTCCTAGACTTAAGCCTATTTCTTCAAAGCCCTGGTGGCTCAGTAGTTAAATGCTAGTATTGCAGCCACTTGCTCACAAACCACATGGTTGCGAGTTCAATACCAGCAAAGGGCTTAAGCTCAACTCAGGCTTGCATCCTTTGGAGGTTGCTAAAATGAGTCCCCAGATTGTTGGGGGCAATTGGCTTCCACTTTGTAAACTGCTTAGGGAGTGCTTAAGTGCACTGATAGGTGGTATCAAAATGTACTTGCTATTGCTCTTGCTGACTTGGACTGCCTGACCTCTGAGAACTGGAACTGGCTGGTAAGCTTCTGTCCACTACTGGGTCTGCTCCTGTCTTGTCTCTAATGGACTTTGCTTAATACAGTGGACCCTTTGTATATGCAGAAGAACCTCTCCGGACCCCCCTGTATATGTGAGAAAACGCGGGACCTCAAGTCCCATTGTTTGCTATGGCCGGGTGATTTTGTGTTTGGCGCTGTGCATGTACCATAGGCATGTGCACAATTGTAATGTCCAGGGCTTGCTGTCCATGTGAGCTTGAGTCTGCAGATGGCAAGCCTGCGTATGGGGTGGGCGCACTGTTCTCTGCCCCTGGCTGGCCTGCAAGAGAGGACACTTCCTTTTATCAACCAGAGGAGGGAATGGCTACCAGACATTTTGAGATGAGGGATCCAAATCCTTCCCCAAACAAAAGAGTTCTTGTGTGCCTTTGCGTCCACACAAGCAAATGCACACAGAGCCAAAGGGGTATAAATAACAGTATTATTATTATTATTATTATTATTATTATTGGTATTATTATTTTTATTATTAAACTGCCTTCTCACCTTAGAGAGGTTTCATACAGTCTATCATACATCCATAAGGACAGCACTTCTCATTCCCAGGACAGTCCCAGTCGCTCCCACACATAACTGGGCAGATGGTGATGGTACCCGGAGGTGCTTTGGGGCAGATGCCAGGCTTCTCTGCAACAGAAAAGAGGGCTGTGAGAGATTGCTTTTCAAAATCACCAGCTACACCACCCTGTCTCCTTAGATTTATCCCAAAGAGCTTTGCTGTGGCCTCACCCTGAAGCTGCCCTCAGGGAGTCTCCATGGCTGAGTAGGGATTTGAACCCAGGTCTCCCAGAGTTCTAGTCCATCTC
>NW_024809707.1:0-3075 GCF_019175285.1 Sceloporus undulatus | reverse complement strand
AAACTACCAGAGCTAAACAGCATTTGGTAGGAACTCCAGCCTCATTCACACAGCTTGATAAGCTAATTTATCAGAGGAGGATCTCATCAAATAAGAATGGATGAAAGGATTGCTCTACCAAATACAGCATCTTCCCTGGCTCTGTAGTCAATAAAGTGAACATGTTGGAGCTCTTCAGATTTCAGAAACGGAAACATCTCTAAACAAATCTACTTGATGTCACAAATGGCCTAGTCAAATAACCCTGGAGAAAAGGTAGCTTTGGAACATTTGCGCATCAGACAAAATTTGAGCCTGAGCAGATGACAGGATTCCATTGGCCCATGGTATCCTGCCCCTGGTTTTGATCCAGGTCAACCTCTCAGCTGGCATGGCACTGCTGTGCTATGGGTCCACAGTTGCCATGCACCCCATACTTGCCATCCCGCTGCATCCATCCCAAAAGTCTCTGGTGCAGCTTGTAAAGAAGGAAATGGAGCACCTTGCTTCATGGCCATGTGCCCTCTTCTAGTGTCAGAAGGCATAGTGGGGGCCTTTGGGACAGACACGATGGCAGCTATGGGGCATGTGGGGGCAACTGGTTTGCTGGCTGTCACCATGAAGTTTCCTGGAAACTGTGGGAAACAGCCAATCTTTTGGAACTGGATTAAGGTCCCTTTGGGCCAGAATCTATATGGGACCACTGGATCAACATCCAGACTAGCCAGTCCCAGCCTGAGGTTAACTGCTTGTGTCATCTGGACAGTAAGACACAAAACTAGGGGGGAAACAGGCCTTTTGGCCCATACATACAGGCCCTTACAGACAGTGAAGAAGGTGGGGAAAATGGGTGACTTTGTGCTATGTGGTTAAAAGCAACGGTCGCCCGCCTCGCTGGGCAGACCGTTTTGCCACTAGACGCGGCTGGACTACAAGCCCCAGAGTGTTCTGGGGCTTGCCCGGCTCCCTATTGGTGCGCGGGGGCGGAAGGGGCGGCCCTTCCGCTCTGCGATGCTCTGGGAGATGGTTTTGTTCGTGCGGGGCTTCCGGTCCTCCAAGGCTGCCCGTTGGTGGGCTGGGCCTTGGAGGCGGGGCCCCGCACAGCACACCGTGTTGCTGGCCCTTTCCCTCAGTCGGTTGCTTGGCTTCGAGCAGAGCGGAGCCAAGCTGTGGAAGGGAGCAAGTCTTGGTACTTCTCCCGCCCGCCCATCGCTGTTGTTAGGTGGTTTTTAGTCACAACTTGGTGGCAGCATAGGCCAGTATCTGCACGTTGTGGTACCAGGGCTATGGAGCTCTGGTTTGGGAGTCAATAGGTACCCGGGGGCGAATAGGGCAGGTGTTTGGCCATTGCGGGGGCCAGAACGCAGGAGCGCCTCCCGGTGACTAGGGGCTTTGTGAATTGGTGAATGCAAGACAAGGTTTGCGGTCAAGTTGTGTTCCTTAGCCCCTAGGTCATCCCAAGCACCGGGTGGGTGCCCGGTTTGGATAATCAGACTACATCGGGTGGTTTGATTGCACAGATCCTGACCTTATGCTTTGTACCAACTCTACCAATTGTTTGCAAATAAAGTTGTGGCCTTACTTCCAACATGTTGTACTGTGGTTATTTGACAGCAACATCTGAGGCAAGAAGATTCCCAAGCATGCAGATGAAGCCAAGAAATGTGATTTTGAAGGCCTTGGTTTGTGAAGTTACAGCAGATGGACAACAACGTGTCCTTCACCCAAGCAAAAGAGATGCTCTGAGTGACCATTAGAGGGAGGTGCATTTTTTACAAGTGGCATTAGAGGTTGTATGCAAAGGAGGAGAAATGAGTAGAAGCCCAGAGAAAATGAGGAAAAAAAGCCTTTTGTTTTCTGAAGATAATAAATGAAAGAGACAAAAAATAAGAAAATTACTCAGTAGTTTGAAAGTTAATAAATCTCTCTCTCTCTCTGCCTTCAAGTTGCTTGTGAACTTACAGTGATCTCATTAATTTCATTGGGTTTTCTTAGGCAAGGAATACTCAGAGGTGATTTTGTCAATTCTTTCTTATAAAATTTAGACGACAGCAACTAGTATTCATTGGTGATCTCCCATGCAAGTACCCAGTACACTTTTAAAGTGCATTACGCTCACAATAATTTAAATAGAACTAAGGTAGGGTATCTTGGGACACTAGACATTTAGGGTGGTTTTCCAACAAACCTTTCCTGAAGGTTTTCATATGTGGTACTGTGCAGGGTGAGACCCATGGTGTGAGTCACAGAAACCACAAAGAAAAATTCAGCAAACATGCATATTCATTTTTGTGGTGTGGAGTGGTGTGTCATGAACCAAGGCAACTGAGCTGTGCAAACAGTAACCAGAATTGAGATGCTAAATATTCACATGACCAAGGAGTGCAACAAAAAGGAATACATAGATGCAAGAGAGATGGTTAGTTGATGGAATGAAACCATCAGATGAGATTTTTGAGAACAGTGCTTTCTTCTTGATAAGCTGATCTCATTTGTACTCACTTCTGCCATCCTCTAAGACTTCTGTTTTGGGAGCCACTGCTTTCTAAACATCACACAAACTTGCTTAAGGTGTTAAACTGCTACCATATAAATTACTGCTTCATCCTGCATAAGGGAAACAAAATTAAATATTCATAGAACAAATAAGTATGTGGAAAATTTCAACTGCAGCCTTGATATATGCACCCTCCTTCCTGGAGTCTGTGTTCAAGAAGTTGTTTATCATCTCTGTCACTCTAGGGAGAATGTGGGTAGCCTGATAGTAGGGTATTGACAATCAATGCAAATGTCTCAATAGCAGGTACTGTATTATTGCTAGTTGCAGAGATATGTCATGCCAACAGAAGGAGAATGAAATCATTTTTAGACAGAGAATAAAATGTGCCTTTTTTACAGCTTGCTGTTTGGAAAGAAGGGAGTCTTAGCAGCTACTCTTGGTTTGAGACTGGAACATCTCTTGCCTCATTCAATGTACCATCTACACTGTGCCTGGAAATATATAAATAATGCCAACTCAGAAAGCTAGTATCTGCAACATGAGACAGTATATTTTAAGCCTGGACTGTTTTCTTTCCTCATCCACCCAGTCAACTT
>NW_024809706.1:0-3076 GCF_019175285.1 Sceloporus undulatus | reverse complement strand
TATTTAATCCTCTGCTCCAAGTGGTTCAGGTTATTACCACATTGGGGAAAAAAATCAGCAGTCATTTTTATTACTTGTGACAGTTCTTGCCAGAGAGAGGAGGAGGAGAGAAGGAGCTGGGCAGCCATTTTGAGTGGTGACTGTTTGATTTTTAAAAAAATTTTTTTTTGGGAGAGTATGCTTGTTTCTGAGGGGGCGGAGCTTCTGTGAGTCACTAGGGGGTGGAGCTAGCAGACTAGCTCTATACAACTCCTCCCAGAGCCACATGCCTTACGGCACGCGGATTTTTTTTTTTTTTTTAATGAAAGAAATCTACAGCAGAGACTTCTGTAATGCGCTCTACATGGGGCTACTTTTGTGCCAAGTTCAGAAACTTCAACTTGTACAAAATATGGCAGCCAGGTTAATTACAGGTTCGCATCATAACAATCACATAACACTGGCTTTGAAATCCCTTCACTGGTTGCCAATTAGTTTATAGGCAAGGTCCAAGGTGTTGGTGATTACCTTCAAAGCCCTACATGACTTGGGTCCACAATACTTAAGGGATTGGCTTCTTCCGTACTGTCCGTCCCGCACTCTAAGGTCCTCGGGGAAGAATCTACTTCAGCCAATAAAATCTAGGCTAACTTCAGTCACCCAGAGGGCCTTTTCCATCGCAGCTCCGAAGCTAAGGAATGACCTGCCGAAGGAGATCCGCAACATTTCTGCTCTTACAGCCTTTAAGAAGGCTCTTAAGACGGATCTCTTCCGGCAGGCCTTCCCTACCTAGTCCCTCTCTGTGTTTACTGTGACTTATGTCACTCTGTCCACCAATTCTTCTCTTAAATTAATGAGAAGAATTAAATTTAATTTAATTGAAATTATATTCTGGCCTCAAAAAGAAGAGTCCTCCTTCTGCCCCAACTGTCATCATCAGACCTAGGAGGGAGTGAAAAAGACAGGCCCGATGTCCATCAGGCCGAACTGTAAATTTACTATAACTCACGTCGCTCTGTTTTATTTTACTACAGTATATTTTATTTATTGTTGTATTTTATTTTATTCTCTTTATTTTCATTGTTGTAACCCGCCCGGATTCCTTGTGATTGGGTGGGCTATAAATAAATAAATTATTATTATTATTATTATTATTATTATTATTCGATCATAGGCTGCGGTTCCATGAGGAGGGACTTCTTGCAATGGATGAGTTGTATCTCACATCAGTTGGAAGAAATGTTTTTGCCAACAGTCTCAAGAATTTGATCAGGAGGGTTTTAAACTGAGTTTTGTGGGGGAGGGAGAGAAATAGGCCAAACAGGAAAGGAGGAGGAATAGCCTTATATGTCAGGGACATTTACACCAGTGAAGAGATCCAGGACATCAATCCTGGAAGCAAGGTGAAGAGCGTCTGGATAAAAATTAAAGGGGAGGGAAACAACAAGGATGTTCTGGTGGGAGTCTACAACAGACCCCCAGGTCAGATGGAGGAATTGGATGACGCCTTTTTAGAACAGATGACTACACACTCAGAAAGGAGAGATGTTGTAGTGATGAGTGACTTCAACTATCCTGATGTTTGTTGGAAGTCAAACTCAGCAAAATCCTCAAGGTCTAGCAAATTTCTCACTTGCCTCGAAGATAATTTCATGGTCCAAAAGGTGGAAGAGGCAACAAGGGGATCAGCCCTTTTGTATCTGATCCTAACCAACAAGAATGACTTGGTTAATGGGGTGCAAGTGGTGGGATCTTTAGGTGGAAGTGACCATGTTCTCCTAGAGTTTGTTATACAGTGGAAAGGAGAAGCCAGACATAGTCAAACATGCATCCTAGACTTTAGGAAAGCGGATTTTAGTAAACTCAGAGAAGTATTGAGGGTGATCCCATGGTCAGAAATACTAAAAGAGAAGGGAGTTCAGGACAGATGGGAGTTTCTCAAAGGAGAGATACAGTGGTACCTCGGGATACGAAATACCCAGGTTACGAAATTTTCGGGATACGAAAAAATCCCATAGGAAAACATTGTTCCGGGTTACGAATGTTTTTTCGGGTTACGAAAAAACTTTTGGTGCTTTTTTCGGCTTTTTCGCACGGAATTGCGGCTTTTCCCCATTAGCGCCTATGGCAATTCGGCTTACGAAGGCTTTTCGGGTTACGAACGGTGCCACGGAACGAATTAATTTCGTAACCCGAGGCACCACTGTACTGAAGGCACAATTTCAAACAGTTCCAATGAGGAAGAAAAACGGGAGATGTCTCAAGAAAGCAGGATGGATGACTAAGGAACTTTCAACCGAGCTGAGTTTGAAACGGAAGATGTATAAGAAAAGGAAAAAGGGGGAAATCACCAAAGAGGAATTCAAAGAAATAGCAGGCATCTGTAGGGTTAAAGTCAGAAAAGCTAAAGCGCAGAATGAACTCAGGCTTCCTAGAGAGGTTAAGAACAACAAAAAGGGCTTTTTTGGATACATCTGCAGCAAAAGGAAGGAGAAGGAAACGGTAGGGTCACTGTGTGGAGAAGATGGCAAAGTGCTAACAGAAGACAGAGAAAAGGCTGAATTACTCAACACCTTCTTTGCCTCAGTCTTCTCAGAAAAGGAAAAGGGAGCTCAACCTGAGGATAAAGGAGCAGAGGACAGAATAGGGGAATTTCAGCACAGAATAAGTAAAGAGATAGTAAATACCTTGTTAATCTAAATGAATTTAAGTCTCCAGGACCAGACGAACTACATCCAAGGGTATTAAAAGAGCTGGCAAATGTAATATCGGAGCCATTGGCAATAATAGTCTTTGAGAACTCCTGGAGAACAGGAGAAGTCCCAGCAGACTGAAGGAGGGCAAACATTGTCCCTATCTTCAAAAAGGGGAAAAAGAGGTTCCCAACAATTATCGTCCAGTTAGTCTGAGATCAATCCCAGGAAAGATTGTGGAGCAGATCATTAAACAGAGAGTCTGTGAAGATCTAGAAGGCAATGCCATAATCACAGAAAGTCAACATGGGTTTCGGAGAAACAAATCATGCCAGACAAATCTGATCTCTTTCTTTGATAAAATTACCAGCTTAGTAGATGAAGGGAATGCTGTGGATATAGTA
>NW_024809705.1:0-3076 GCF_019175285.1 Sceloporus undulatus | reverse complement strand
AAAATAAAAAAATCACTGTGCAGTTTGAAACATCTTGCCCAAGGATGGCTTCCCTTATGATGAATTGCAGCAGTTAGTCTGGATTTCTGTGTTTTACTATTAGCTGAAGGCCAAGGTGTTGGAATGTTCGAAATGTGAGCAGAGCAACCAGGTCATTCATGCTTTCAAAGCCAGGAGGGCCATAATTTCAGCATTAAGCAGGCCTGAAAAGCCACAATCTTTTGACAGTAAATACAAGGCATACACATACGGCAAGTAAAATGCTTGAAGTCAAACCCATTCTGCATGAAGCTCAAAGCCTCCACAAGAACCTCCCTTTTTAAGTCTTGCTAGGAGATTATCACACCAGCAAAAAAAGACAGGAGCATAGCGGTATGCTCCCATCAATACTGTGCCATAAAGTGAAGATTGTCACGTGACATTGCTATTATCACATGATTATCTCATGAATAAAGAGGAATTCTAGCACCACTTTTTATTTGGAATTACTTTGTATAATTTCTGTAGGCTAGCCTGGCAGCAGTTGATTCATGTCAATTGAAGGGTTTTCATAGCAGAAATAGTGGAAAATGCTGCAACTATTGAATACATTTTGCTGCTTTTCTGGCCATCAAAAATGCTTTGGACATTTTCCAGTAGCTTCTGCAGAATGCTGAAAAGGACAAGGATAGAGGAATGATGAGCTTGCAAAATAGGCTGTGTATGTGTTAAGGAGCATCCAGAGAAGCTTCTTAATGTTCAGTATGCCCCAGGAAACATGTGCAGTGGGCTATCAGTTAAGCAAGGACTGTAAACAGCTGCTAAGGAGTGAATACTCATCATGATCAGCAGTTTCAAAGGTAAGCATCTGTCACAAACCATATTATATGTTAATCTATAAAAGACTGTGAAAAAATCCTAGAAAATCAGGGATCGTCATATCTACAGATATCCATTTGAGAGTTTATTCTCTTTCCTCATACTCAAAGCTAAGTTGACTGCTGGACTTGTGAGTATCAATGAATGTGTAAGCATCTGACTACTTGCTTTAAAAATTTAATAAATTGTGTATACCAGATTCTTAAAAATTAAGTAATGTCAGCTCTGGTTAGTACTTGGACAGGAGAATCCCAGGTGCAGTAGACTGTATTTCAGATGAAAGAACTTGCAAAACCACATCTGAATATTCTTTGCCTAAGAATACTTGTATGAAATTCATGGGGCTGCCATAAGTCAATGGACAACTTGAAGGCACATACACACACAACTGGCATACCATATTATAGGATCCTATTTTGGATAGGGAAATTTCTCAATTTCTGCTTGAGTACGGAAATACAAAATTTGGGTAACAAAAAGGTATAGGTTGCAAATTTGCCTCTAGGTTTGTAGCTTGTAGGCTATGTGATTTCCACCCTGCACTACTGAAATGCAGGCAGCCTCTAACCGTTTTAATGTGGATATTATCCTGAAAAATAAAATAAACTAGGGGTGGAGGCCAGCCCATTGGCGTACATAATTCTGTAATATAAGTATTCAGGGATGGTTCCAGTACATAAAATGAGTCAAAATTTGGATGCACTTGAATGCAATTTGAATGGAATGTATATGATAATGTAATAATACCAGCCAGCCTTTGCATCACCCTTGTTTAGCAATGTCATTTGATTATATGTGCATTTTGGCACATGCTTGTATCTTTTTAACTGATCACATTTAACATACTCCATGCAGGTCTTCTTCACCTGATAGGATTCTTAGTAGCATTATCTTTCTTCACCACAGCTTTACTGAAAAGATTAAAGAAGAAATTAACTTCTTTTATGCCCCCAAAATTTCCAAATGCAGTAAGTGCTTCTAGTCCATTTTAGCACCTCCTTTGTCTTCTTGACTCTCTAACAAATGTTATGCTTTCAGAGGGTATCTTTCTTATGAAATATTGACTTTTGGCACCCATCCTGAAAGAACCAGTCTTCCTCCTTCATGTTAAAAGGTTCCTGACAGTCTTTAGATATATATCTATTTGAAAGAAGCGGTAGCAAAAAGGGATAAAAAAGTTGGGAAGCTATTCTCCATGCAGGCCAAAAGAAAATTACCTGACTGCCCAAATATATTTATTGTGGCATCAGAACAGGTATCAAAAGGTGAACAGTTTACACTGTTTTCACACAGCAGTACCATTACCACCATCACCTCAGAGGGTAAAGTTCCCAGATAGCAACTGGGAGATAGATGCTATATCTTTACATTATCTGATAAAACAGAAAATCTTGTGTGTACCAGTCAGGATACTCCAGGGTCAACTTGGAGTATCCTGACCCCTCTTCTGCTCTTCCCTGTTACAAAGGGCTTCCATTCCAAACCTGAGGGCAGCTATTTGAAAGTGCATCACACTGAGCCATATGATGTGTCCATTGCCACCATGGGTCATTTTGCTCTGAGGTCAAAACAAGGCACCCAGCAATGACCAAATGGATGGGGGCCTTGTTCTAACCTCAGAGTGAGCAACTGTCCTGGACTGCAGCCAGCACACACAGACACACACTGATAATAATGGCTTAGCCCAGCAAGTGGAAGCAGGACACAGACCTTGCAAGGAGTAAGCGTGAGAGCAGTCCGAGAAGCCAAGCCAAAGTCAGGATACTGGGAGTCAGAATAGTCAAAGCAGTCCAAGATCAAAGCAGCCAGAAGATAACAAGGGTCCAGTCCAAGGTCAAAGCAACAAGGAGTCAAGATACAAGGAGCCAGTGCCAGAAGCAATCACACCAAGGGATCATGCAATAAACTCTGGCACTGAGTGGAGGCCTCTCTACAGCTTAAGTAAGGGAAACTCTCCCCGTGCCACCTGAGGCTGGTTGACTAATTGCCTCTCTGCAATCCTCTTGGATCTGCACCTGCAAGCACTCTCAGCCCTTCTCTCTTTGTAAGTAGGCACATGTAAGTAGTAAGTAGTTCTGGTGCTGAATGAGCTAGATGTCTGGTCTGTTTGGACCAGAACCATGGTTTGGGGTGTGTCTCATCTGGACTTTCCATCAAGAGGAGGGGGGGGAGGGCCATTTAATTGGTTCATGTAGACAAGACCAAAAATACATTTTGT
>NW_024809704.1:0-3076 GCF_019175285.1 Sceloporus undulatus | reverse complement strand
AAATCCCCCTTCCACCAACCTCAATCTCAACACTCCCTAAATTCAAGTGAGAATAAATTCCCTTACACTAACCTCAACCTGAACACACACACACACCAAATTCAAATGAGGATAGATCCTTCTCCACCAACCCCAGTCTCAACACACACACATCCCCCAAATTCAAGTGAACCAGGAAAGAAAGAAAGAAAGAAAGAAAAGACTGGTCCCAGAGCAAAGCCACCGATCCTCTTTTGAAAAAGGAGAAAGTTCCTTTTAGTTCCCTTCTCTTGCTTTGGACCAAACCCTTTCCTTTCTCTTCTCTCCCAAAGTGGGGGGCTTGTAACACCCACATACTTCACTCTGGAGGTTTTTCCTAAAATCCCCCTTCCTTCCTTCCTTCCTTCCTTCGCATATCAAATCCCCTCTTTCTTTCTTTCTTTCTTTCTTTCTTTCTTTCTTTCTTTCTCATTGTTGCTTGCTTGACTTGAGGCTTCTCTATCCGGCAGTGGCTTCTTTGCAAAGGCTCAAAAGAGGAGGGAATAATAACCCTAATTCTTCTCCCCCCCCCCCCCCCCCCCACACACACACACACACACACACACACAGAGGCATATAGTAAATTGAGATGGTAAGGGCTCCTTCCTTGCCTAGCCCAACCAAACGGCTCCAAAGCGCCCGCAACGCCTTTTCAGCACCATCCTCCGCTGGACAGCTCCTGCTCCATGCAACCCTATGGCTCCCGCGCGGTCCTGGGCATTTCAGTTGCCGGAGAAAGGGAGCACCGATGGGTTTTTGTTTTGTATTTTGTTGAATGGCCAGCACAGCTACCCTGGCATGCTCCCTTCCCCTGTTGGACTTTGCCGAGCTCCATCCTTCATTTTTCTTCTCCTACTTTAAAGACACCCCCTACCCACTCACCCAGCCACCCTAACAGCTGGAGCTCAGTCCCAGTCCAGAAGAGATCCAGGCAAGCCAGCCCGAGGAAGGCTCTCCCAGCTGGTAGGATGTAAGCCCATCATCCCCACCACCTCCTTCCAAGACTAGCTTCACCCTCTTCATCTTCCTCCAAAGAAGAGAGGAGAAGGAGGGGAAAAGAAAGAGTGGAGAAAGAAGGGAAAAGAAAGAGAAGAGAAAGAGAGGAAGAAAGAGAGAAGGAAGAAAAAAGAAAAGGGGGGAAAGAAAGAGGAGAGAAGAAGGGGAGAAGAAAGAGGGGAGAAGAAGGGGGAAAGAAAGAACAGAGGAGGAGAAGAAAGAGAGAAAGGAAAGAAAGAGGAGATGAAAGAGAGGAGGGAAAGAAAGAGAGGAGAAGGAGGGAAAGAAAGAGAGGGAAGCAAAGGGGAAGAAAGAGGGGCTCCTGTGGGGGGGGGGCATAGTTTCGGGGCGTGCGTCCGGGGCTGACCTTTGTGCATGCCGGTGAACCTGTCCTTGAGGACGGTCAGCTCGTAGATCTTGCCGAACTCTTCGAAGAGGGGCTTGAGGTCCTTCTCGTCCAGGTTGCGCGGGATCTGCCCGATGAAGAGCTTGATGGCATCGTGGTCCTTCATGGGGATGGTGGCGGCGCTGGCGTTGGCGGAGACGCTGCTGCTGGCGCTGCTGCTGGCGCTGGCGTTGCTGTTCCCTGGGCTGTGGCTTAATCCGTTCATGTGCCCGCTGGGGCCGGGGCCGGCGTGGGGGTGGTGGTGGTGGTGGTGGTGGTGGCTGGGGCTGTCTGCGGGGCCGTTGGCTAACGTGGCCATCTTTATATAGACATAGAGGAAGAATCTTCGGCTTCCTCCGCGGATGCCCGCCCGCCCGCCCCCCCGTCCTCCTCCTCCTCCTCTTCCTCTTCCTCCTCCTCTTCCTCCTCCTCCTCCTCCTCCTCCTCCTCCTGGGGCTGCTGTCTCGGCGCCGGCAGGCTCCCTCGGGCGCGCGCGCACATGCACTGCCCCCCCTCCCAGCCCAGACCAGTCCACGCCTCTCTGTCTCTCCCTCCCTCTCTCTCTCTCTCTCTCTCTCCCTCTCTCTTTCTCTCTCTCTACATTGAAGAGCCAGGATCCCTGGCCGCCCCGTTTAAACAGCCTGGGCTGGCTCAAGATGCCAACAAGGCTGGGGGGGAGGATAAAAAGGGAGGGAGGGAGGGGAGGGCACACAAGGAATGGGAGATTCAGAATAAGAGAGGTAAGAGAGTGGGGGGCAAGGCTTCAGTGGGGGGACCCTCTCCTGGCATCCAGACCCAGCCACCCCCCCCCCCCCCCCCAGTCTGCCTCCCCAGTGGTACAGTCCAAGCCCTGCCTTCCCCCCTATAAAGACAGCCAGGCGCATGGTTCTTTCAGAGAGAGAGAAAGAGAGGGATGGAGAGATAGGCAGACATTGCATGCCTTAGTGGGGCAGACCAGACCAAGGGGGAGCGCTTGCCTTTTTTGCAGAGGCCCAGCGGTTCTTCTTCCCTATTATTTATTTATTTATTCATTCATTAATTCCAACCCCCTTTCTTCTTTCCTAGCTTGCATGCTTCCTTCCTTTCTCTCTCTCTCTCTCTCTCTCTTTCACTCCTTCTTTTTCACTTTGATTCCCCCACCCTCCCAAGGGCGGCTCCCTCCCTTTTCCCTCGCTTCCTTTTTTTCTTTTTCATTTTTGTAGTTCACATCTTCATCCCGCCTCTTGCATGCTTTCCCTCGCTTTTATGTCTGTTTTGCAACCCCTATCCTCATTCTGCTTCTACTTGCTGTTTTTCATTTTCCAGTTCTTATCTTCATCCCTGCTTCTTGCATGCTTTCCCTTGCTTTTTCATTTTGCAGTTCATGTTTTCATCCTGCTGCTTCTACGCTTTCCCTTGCTTTTTCTTTCCCTTTTTCTTTTTTTGCACTTCATGTTTCCATTCTGCTACTTGCATGCTTTCAAGTCATTTCCGACTTAGGATGCTAGATCTGTCTCTGGATCTATCTCTCTGTCTATCTCCCTGTCTATCTCTCTATCTCTCTCTTTTAATCCCCCTCCTCCTTGCTTTTGCAAGCCCCAACCATCTCCACTTTCGCCTTCCAGGCATGGCTAGGAAGAGCAAGCCTTTTGTCTGCGAGGAAAGGCAGAAAGACAGACAGACAGACAGACAGACAGA
>NW_024809703.1:0-3076 GCF_019175285.1 Sceloporus undulatus | reverse complement strand
GGGGGGGGAAGGCTTGACAAAAAAGAAGAGTTTTAAGCCTCTTTTTGAATGTTTCTAGGGGGGTTGTCAGACGGAGCTCCTCAGGTAGATCATTCCACATCTGTGGGGCCACCATTGGAAAGGCCATCTGGAATGTGGCAACATATTTGGAAGGTGGAATTACCAATAAGTTCTTCCCAGATGTTCTGAGTGTGCGGGGTGGATCATATGGGGAGATGCGGTCCCTCAAGTAACTTGGGCCTAAGCCATGTAGGGCTTTATAGGTAGTAACCAACACCTTGTATTGCGCTCAGAAGCGAATGGGCAGCCAGTGAAGATCTTTCAAGATAGGTGTTATATGGTCAAATCTGGAAGCACCAGTGACCAATCTGGCTTCAGTTTTGTACTAACTGAAGCTTCCGGACTTGGTACAAGGGTAGCCCCATGTAGAGCGCATTACAGAAATCTAAGCGAGAGGTTACCAGAGCATGTATCACAGTTTCAAGGTTCCTTTGCCCAGATAGGGTCGCAGTTGGCGTATCAACCGGAGTTGATAGCAAGCACTTCTGACCATCACATCTACTTTAGGTGTCAACTGCAGGGACGAGTCCAGAAGTAATCCTAAACTGCGAACTTCATCCTTCAGGAGAAGTGTGACCCCATTCAGGACAGGTGGATGAATTTCCTTTCTAAGGCCTGGGGGACCTATCACCCGTACTTCCGTTTTCTCTGGATTCAGGCTGAGTTTGTTTTCCCTCATCCAGCCCATTACTGACTCCAGGCAGGCATTCAGAGGAGAGAGGCCATCCTTAGTCACTGCATCAGTCGGAGGCACAGAGAAACATATTTGGGTGTCATCAGCGTACTGATAACACCATGCCCCGTGTCTCTGGATGATCTCTCCCAGCGGTTTCATGTAAATGTTAAACAGAGTGGGGGACAAAATAGCTCCCTGAGGGACACCAGATGTCAGTTCCCTCTTAGAGGAGCAAATGTCCCCCAGCTGCACCATCTGGAATCTGCCTGAGAGGTAGGAATGGAACCACTGGAGCGCAGTGCCCCCGATACCTAACTCTCTCAGGCGT
The DNA here is from genome assembly GCF_019175285.1 of Sceloporus undulatus. Classification (NCBI taxonomy): domain Eukaryota; kingdom Metazoa; phylum Chordata; class Lepidosauria; order Squamata; family Phrynosomatidae; genus Sceloporus; species Sceloporus undulatus. Next base: position 2,012 of record NW_024809703.1, on the reverse strand, counting down.
TCCAGAAGGATACTGTGGTCAATGGTATCAAAAGCCGCTGAGATGTCCAAAAGCACCAACAGGGTCACACTTCCCCTGCAGATGCCCAGACGGAGATCATCGACTAAGGCGACCATGGCAGTCTCCACTCCATAACCTGCTCTGAAGCCAGTTTGAAATGGGTCCAGATAATCAGTTTCATCCAAGACTGCTTGGAGTTGGACGGCGACCACTCTCTCGATCACCTTGCCTAAGAATGGCAACAATGAGACCAGTCTATAGTTGTTCCTTACCAGGGGGTCCAAGGAGGGCTTTTTGAGCAACGGTTTGACTGTTGCTAGCTTTAAACTTGATGGAAATTTTCCCTCCCTGAATGATGCGTTGATAATACGTTGTAACAATAGTGTTACAGCATCGCCACCCTGGACGGTCAGCCAAGAAGGGCAGGGATCGAGAGAGCATGTCGTCTTCCTAATGCTTCCAAGAAGCTTGTCCACTTCATCGGTATGAACAAACTCAAAGTGATCCAGTTTAATAGAGTCCACGGAAGCTCTAGAGTTAGTATAGATGCACAAAAATTGCTAACTCTAACAGTTTTTTCTGCCCCAGACTGAGCCGGCTACAGTTCTCTCTTCCTCCTCCTTCAATGGCTGCAAATTGAGTTTAAAGGGCAAATGTGGTTGTACTGTTAATTTAGCAGGTTTTCATTTTTGTTTAATTTAGCCGGGGTTGGGGGAGAGAAGAAGGGCAGACTCTTGCCTTTCCCAATAGGTTCAGGCAAAAACTAACTACAGAATCCTCGCCTTGCTTGTGTGCTCTGAATCATTAATAGCTTTTGCCATCTTGAGCACACTCTGATGTAGCTTGGCTACATGTTTCCCGATTTTCATTTGTGAAATGTTAGAGAATATGCATCAAAGCTCCTATTTTCCAAAGCTCATTATTTTATTGCTTAGTTACATTTATACCCCAGGCTCAAAACCATCCAGTAAATTAATACAAGTTGAGATAGAGTGACTGGCCCATGGTTATCCAAGGAGAACTTGAACCTGGATCTCCCAAATCCCTGTTCATTCTTGTAAACACTACACTTTTATTGGTGTAGTCATTGCCAGAAGGAGAAACCAGACAGTTCTTAAATCAGTGAAGGATGGATCAATCCAGGTCCAGCACTGACTAGCTTTTCAAATGACACAGAAAACATTTCTTGGCTTTTTACTGTAAGTGTGGGCGGAAGGCCATCGTTAATGGCTGCCTCTTGACCTGCCTTTGTCTTGCAGGTCTACCGTGGATTTCAGCCATACTTCATGCAGCTCCACAGTATATTATTTGGAGCTGATTTCGTCATTGGAGAGGGAGGCGAGGGCTGGAAGCAGCTTGAGGTTCACTGTGTGAATGCCAAATGTATAAAGGTAGTAATCATAATAATATTTGACATGCATGCAGGGCCTTTTATAAGTCTGAACTGCAGCATGAATATGAATCAATCAATCCTCAAGCTCAAGATGGATCACCTCACACACAGGTGAAAGGAAGCAAGCCATATATGAATTTCCGGCACTTAGATTAATTGTGATGCCATCAAACCACTAAGTTTTGAGCATCATGAAAATATCACTTACTGTCCAACATTGCACAGAGGAAAACAGACATGTGGGGCCAAGCAAGATCAGAATGGGGTTATGATGGCAACATTTATTGGAATCATAGATCATAGAATATTAATAAGGAAGAACAGACAAGCTAGGAGAGGCTGCAACAGTTGCTTTTGCATGAACTTACTAGGAAGGACAAGATTCCACACCATCCACTCCCTTTTGCTGAGTTAATATAATGTAAACTCCTTTTTCACTTTGATCTCACTTTGCAGCAATTGGAGTACTTATAAGCTGAGGATAAAGTGGGAAAGTGGAAGGAGGAGAAATAAACTGGGACATTTTAAATGAAGCTGAAAAAAAAGACAAAGGGGCTGTACAGACCAGCATCTTGGACTGGCATGGGGGCAGAGTTGGGCATGGCATCTACATGATGCA
>NW_024809702.1:0-3077 GCF_019175285.1 Sceloporus undulatus | reverse complement strand
GAAACCACCTTGACATGTTCAATATGCATAGCCATGTTAAACCATGCTAAGTGTTAAACCCAAGGGATTTGGTTATGGAATAAGCCTCTGAAATATGCAAGAGGCCATGTTAAGTAAAGCCATGTGAAATGCACAAATGTGCTGTTGTGTGTGTTTTGGAATGCAGGTTGGGGGTGTTTGGCCAGAAAGGGACCAAGGAGGAGAGGGCGGGCAAACGCCTCCTCCTCCCTGCGGGGCTTCGGTGGAAGCTCCGCCCTGGTGTGTGGCTCCGCCCCTGGCATGCAGCCCTGCCCCGGAGGGTGGAAGCTCCACCACCCCCCGGCTTCAGCCCCCCGACTTGTCTGAGGGACAGCAACCCAGCCCCCGGCTCAAAAAGGTTGTCTACCCCTGCTCTAGGCTCTAAACATCATGGCTAGGTAGATTTACTCACAAAATATAAATGAGAATCATGGCACCACACACATCCTATATAGTACTACTAGCAATGAAATCCTGAACTGGGTACCATCTTAAAATGGGGGCAAAACAAAGCCAGAAGCTGGTTAGCAGAAGAATGATTGGGTGTTAACTATTAAATTAAATATATTTCAGTCAAAAGCAAATAAACACACTCATTACCAGTGATTGTGAAACCATGAAATCAGGGTGTCAGTGTTTTGCTTTTAAATTACTGAACTATGGGAAAGCAAAAGCTTTTTCAGGAAACCCAAAAGGGATGGTCCTGGATGTTCTAATCAGTCCTGGAGGCAGAGCTGGGCAACAGCTACATTTTATTCATAGGTACAGAGCTGTGTTCGTCTGGAAAATCAGTACGCAAAGGGATCTTGTAGGGATCTTCATTCTCTGAAGATACCAGCCACAGATGCTGGTGAAACATCAGGAATAGCCTCTTCTAGAACATGGCCACAAAGCCCAAAACCCCCACAAAAAATGATATTGTAGTATCTTTGAGACTAACACAAAATCTGTTAGACCCAAAGGTGCTACAAGATCCCTTTATAATAATAATAATAATATATAATAAAAGTTTATTTATATCCTGCCCCTTGAGGTCAATCGGGCGGCTAACAATGATAAAATACAATACATTGTAGATCAAAATTCCCTCCCCCCCCTTAAAAAATTATTAAATCAATTATAATTAAAACCAACTAATTAAACAACATTAACACATACACATTATTACAAGACAAAAACAAAACAGAACAAAACAAATAAAACAGTAAACTACGGTAGCATTTCCAAGGAGGACCTTGGGGACTCTCATAAGAACAGGGTTCCTGAGGCCAGCGTTATCTATTCTGGAAAGGCCTGCCGGAAGAGATCCGTCTTGACAGCCTTTTTAAAGCTGTCTAAAGATGCCAGTTGACGGATCTCATCCGGCAGGTCGTTCCACAATTTGGGGGCGACAACAGAAAAAGCCCTCTGGGAGGTAGCCGAAAGCCTAGCTCTTTGAGGCTGCATCAAATTCCTCCCAGAGGACTGGAGGGCGCGGGGAGGATTATATGGGAGGAGGCGGTCCCTGAGATAGTTTGGACCCAAGCCATTTAGGGCTTTAAAGGTGATAACCAACACCTTGTACTGGGCCCGGAAATTAATAGGCAGCCAGTGGAGGGACTTCAGTACCGGAGTAATATGGTCCCTCCTTGATGTTCCTGTTTACATGCTAATTCCCCCCCCCCCCCCAATGCAAAAGAGACAATATTCCTTTCTTGTCTCAGAAATCCTTCTGAACCCTGCCAAGACTAATTCTAGTAACTTCTTGGGGTTAAGAAAAAACAAGAAGGTCTCTGGGAAGCCTGGATTAGGCCCTGTGAGGCCATATAGCCCAGTATCCCGGCCCCACAGCCACCCCATGGGATCAAACTTCTACGCAAGACAGAAGAGCAATGGTACTGCCAGACTTCCAGGGGGCTTCCTCAGCATCTAAGAGCTGGAGTTACACAGAGGAGACTCCAGGCACTTGGTGGAATGTGCCTGGCCCCTTCTTAAAAATTGACAGCCACCAAAAGTGTGTGTGGCAATGAGTTCCACAGAGTTGCCTGTGCTGTGTGAAAAAACTTCCTTCCTCTCTCTCCGTCTGGAATCTCTGGACCTTACCACACAGGGCACAGAAGTAGGGTCAGTTCGCATTGGTCGATGCGTATTCGCGTCATATTGCATCGTTCATTCACACCCGTGCTCTCTGAATAGCTTTGCCGATTCGTATTTGTGTCATATCGCATAGTTCATTCACACTCGCGCTCTCTGAATACGCTTTGCCGATTCGTATTCGCGTCATATCACATCGTTCTTCCACACCTGGGCGGCCTTTTGAATCGAGGTTTTGCGAATCGGCCAATGCGTATTCAGGCAAAGTGAGGCAAGTGCAGATTGGATTACCACACCAGCCCAATACAATGTGTATTGGCCGATGGGCATCGGCACCCTTGCGCATGCTCTGTGGGGCTCTGAACGGGGCACAACATTTTTAACTTCCGGGGTGAAGAATGAGGTCACTGTTTAGCGCGTAATATCGTGAGAATTGCTGCCTTTAGCCACTTACGAAAGGGGTATGCACCATCTGTATGTGTGTGTGTGTGTGTGTGCGCACACACATAAATACATATATACATACGTATATATATATATACATAGTGGTACAGCCAAAAGTGAGATGCCTTTTTTATGTGTACACACATATTTGTCTGTATGAGTGTTTTATATACAGCGCGCCCGCGTCATACGCGGACACGCCATACACGGCCTTGAGCATACGCGCTGAAGCCGCGGGGCGCACGCAGGGCGGCGCGTCCCATTCAATTGAATGGGCGCTCACGCCCATTGCGCCCCACGCCGCCACGCACAAGCCCCATTGTTTCCAATGGGGCTCGAGCATAGGCGGAATTCTGTGTGTGTGTGTGTGAGAGTGTGTATACACACATATACATATATACACACATATACATACACACACACACAAACTGTGGATCAGCCAAAAGTGTAATGCTGCATGTATATGCTTATACACACATCTTTGTTTGTGTGTGTGTGTGTATATATATGTACATATACATATATACACACATATACATATA
>NW_024809701.1:2502-3077 GCF_019175285.1 Sceloporus undulatus | reverse complement strand
ATGGGGATGCTTTGATTGAGAGTTCCTGCATGGCAGAAGAATGGATGGCCCTTGGGGTCTCTTCCAACTCTATGATTCTATGATTTCCCTCAAAGCTCCCCTTGGACTTACCCAGGACCTCGACAGACACCAGGCACCACCAAAGGGCAACCACTTCTTTCCTCCAGAAAGCCATCCCATGCACTGAGGGGGGGAGAAAATGACCAAAGCTGACCAGCCCTCCGGCCTCTTTAAGTAGCCTTCCAGCCAGAAAATCCACTTGAGTTGGACCCACCTGTGGCCACCAAAGCCGGAGACACCTGAAGCGAATGGAGCATTAAAGCACCAATCTGATGCATGCTGAGGCCAGAGAGCCATAGAGTTGGATGAGACCCCCCAAAAGGGCCCTGATCCAGTCCGACACCATTCTGCCATGCAGGAACTCTCAGTTGCAGACCCCCAAAAGGGCCCTGATCCAGTCCGACCCCATTCTACCATGCAGGAACTCTCAATCGCAGATCCCCATAAGGGCCTTGATCCAGTCCGACCCCATTCTACCATGCAGGAACTCTCAATCGCAGATCCCCATAAGGGCC
>NW_024809701.1:419-2402 GCF_019175285.1 Sceloporus undulatus | reverse complement strand
TGTAAGACCCAGCAACCTCCACCAGAAATCCACAACAGCAACTTGCTTGAAAGCAGTGAAGTTTTATTGGAAATACAGGCAGATGTGGCTAGACAAACTTTTCAGCAGAATCTAACAAGCCAAACCTCAAACACTAAGTTAAAAGCACCCAGCCCCCACCTAATTTTTCTGTGGCCAGTCCCAGAATTCCTCCCTCTCGCTTCCCAGGCCAGCTCAGCCTGAGAAGCCAACCTGACCTTGGACAAGCCTCACAGATGTCTCCAGATAATTAAACAGTGCATTCCAAACCATAACCGCAATCATTCCCAAGTACCAGCTAGCACCCCCTCCCCCCATTAGAAGCAGGCAGAACTACACCTAAAGCAATTACACAGCAATATGAGCAGTAACTATAGTGGATGTGAATATTGATTAGTAATTGGCTTGGAGTTCTGACACCGACCTCATTCTGCCATGCAGGAACTCTCAATCATAGACCCTCAAAAGGGCCCTGATCCAGTCCAATCATAAATCCCAGTTTGCGGATGTGACCCTGTGCTTTGTAGGGGTTCCTTTCCCCATTTGGCCCCCTTTAAAGTTATAGTCAGGAAAGTGCCGTCCCACTGATGCGCCAATGAGCAATTGCACCATAAATCTAAATGTTCAAAGCAGCGATGTCCAAACTCTGGCCCTCCAGGTGTTTTGGACTTCAGCTCCCGGAAGCCTCAGCCATGTTGGCTAATGGTTTGGGATGCTGGGAGCTGAAGTCCCAAAACACCTGGAAGATCCGAGTTTGGAATCAACGGTTTAAAGAGAAAGAAGAAGAGGAGGGGAACTGTTTGTTTGGAGGGATTGGGATCACAAAGCTTGTCCCCAATAGGGTTGCTCTCCTTCTGGAGGACCAAGTTTGTAGCTTAGGATGCCGCGCGTCACTTATGTCAAAATGGCTGCGCATGTATGGACAGGACGCCCCTATTATTGCGCTGCCATGCCACTAAAAGTCATACTGAAAGGCCTAGGGATTCCTAGAGAGGACACTTCACTGGGCCTTTGGAGCTCCTTCAGTGCAACTCTATGATCAATTTTAACTAAAAGTGGCACTGAAAGACCTAGAGATTCCTAGAAAGGACACTCTTCTAGGCCTGTATAGCTCCTCCAGAGCAACTCTGTGGTCAGTGTCTGTCGGACGTTGACCACAGAGTTGCCCTGGAGGTCCTTCAGATTCCTAGAGAGCTGTTCTCTCTCAGTGCTTTTGTTATTTGCGGTGTTTCCATATTCATGGGGGTTTTGTGCCCCTAACCCTAGCGAATATGGAGGGACTAGTGTACATCTAATTTCTACCCCCAGCCAATCCCACCTCTGAAAAAAAGCCACGCACACAAATAGTAACATTTTCAGGATTATTATTATTGTTTTATTAAGTGTATTTCACATCTGCATTGATACTTCCGCAGGCCAGCTTCCCAGCCCCCCAAATGTGGGGCCAGAGTATCTTCTTCTGGTAGCCATTGTAGAAGCAGCAGCCCAAGGAGAGGACGGCCATCGCAGTGACCTCCAGGAGCAGTGCTCCTATGGCCGGCGGCATCACCTCTCACTCTCCAGCTGCCAAGAGAGTAAACAAAGAAATCCTCCATAAACTGGAGAGAGGTGGAGTCAAAATGGTGATGTCAGAAAGAGTTTCTGCATGGCAGAAGAAGGGGGTCAGGCTGGATCAGGTCCGCCTTAGGGTCTCTTCCAACTCTATGATTCTACGATATGATGGACAGCTGGATAATGTGCCTCTCCCACACTGGTCCCACTTTTGAATCTTTTCCTCTTGTAGAGTTAGAAATCCTACATGGCCACCTAACGCAGCGATTCCCAAATACTGGAATACATGTGATCCTAGAGTCAGAAGGCACTACTAAAGGACATACTGTATAGTCCAAGACTCCTGCCATGCTGGAATACGTAGGACCCTTGAGTCAGAAGGGACTACTAAAGGACATATAGCCCAACCCTCCT
>NW_024809701.1:0-319 GCF_019175285.1 Sceloporus undulatus | reverse complement strand
AGGATCCTTGTGTCAGAAGGGACTACTAAAGGACATATAGCCCAACCATCCTGACATGCTGGAATACGTAGGATCCTTGAGTCAGAAGGGACTACTAAAGGACATATAGTCCAACTATTCTGCCATGCTGGAATACGTAGGATCCTTTAGTCAGAAGGGACTACTAAAGAAGATATAGTCCAACCCTCCTGCCATGCTGGAATACATAGGATCCTTCAGTCAGAAGAGACCACTAAAGGACATATAGTCAAGCCCTCCTGCCATGCTGGAATACGTAGGATCCTTAAGTCAGAAAGGACAACTAAAGGACATATAGCCC
>NW_024809700.1:0-3077 GCF_019175285.1 Sceloporus undulatus | reverse complement strand
TATAACTTTCTTAATTTTGTATAGTTTATATTTTGTGACTTTTAGATTGTACACCATTGACAAATAATATGATGTTTTGATGATGCCTGTATTTATATGGTGCTATATAAATACAGAATAATAATAATTGTGAGAAGTGTACTTGTTATCAGATTTACTCGCTAGTTTAGTATAGTGGTTTGACTGGAAAGCCACTGGGTGACATAGGGCAAGTCACACACTCTCAGCCCCAGAGGAAGGCAAATGCAAACCCCTTCTGAAAAATCTTGCCAAGAAATGCCCTATGACGGTCTTCATAAGTCAGAAGTGACTTGAAGTCATAGAGCAACAACAACAATTCTTCTCCCCGACCTGGTGGTTCAGGGAGGAGGCTTTGCTGACCTCTCATTGGAAGAGACCAGCCGTTAGAAGAGGTGGGGGCAGGGCTTAGCCTATTTGATGCGCACCTGCCCAAAACCCATCAGTTGCCTCAAACGCTGGCCCACCCTTCCGCCTCAACAGCAGTGTAAGATTAATTCTGGTTACTTCAGGGCTGGGCAGGAATTTTCACCCCTTTTCAAGGTTTTTCCCCCCCTACCTTACACTGTTAGTTGGGAACTTGGACAATTGACTTGGGATGTGGTCATAAATAGGTTCCACGCATAGGTGGGGGGAGATAGAGGCTTCAGTGAACACCTCAGTACCCTCCTAACCGAATATTACATCTGGCAACTAAACATGAAGAGAATGTGACTTGCCTTGGGGCTGGCCTGAGATTTAAACCCTCACTTAAGTCTTGCGAATTAAGTGGGGGAGTCTTGGGTTGGCCTTCCAGATATGGGCCAGCCAGGGAACAACCTACTTCTGCGTTGCCCTAGGGGATCAGGTGTTTTTGCCCAGGAGAAGCTGGGGAATTGGTCTAGAAGCAGACCATCCACCATCCCGTCCCGCATGAGGTTCTCCCCCCTGGTTTTGCAGTTCTTGAAGAAATAAATAAGTTGAGTTAAATAAAGTTGCCCATTTTAGAACCCAGTTCTCTGTGTCTGGTCTCATAATTCAATGAGTTGGTCTGCAACTGTAACTTGTCATAAAAGATTAATGAAGTTTTCTTCCTTCTATAGAGTGTTTGGATGCTTAGTTTACCAGTTGTTTTGAAAGGCAAAGGAATAGTGGATTCCAGAGAAATTTTAGATTTTCTTTTTATATTTCATTTCCATGCCTTTACAATTTCATTTTCTAACTTTCAGAGTTAGTTCTCAACACTTCTCTTTGTCGCTATTGGTTAAAATTTGAGTTTTAGTACTGTGTTCTATCTGCAACCTACAGAGCATTATTGAAAAACAAAGTGGGGTAATGATTTAAATGTATTCATACTTGGCATACATACATGAATGCATAAATCAATTAACAAATAAATAAATGTTTCCCCGTGCCATGGCCTGTATTCAGAAGTATTCAACTAGCATCTTCTATGCCTCCAGTTCATAAACAGCAAACACAACCCAGAAGTGTTACTGTAAGTTTGCATCCACACGTGTATATGAAATTTCAGGTCGTATATCAAGCTGGATGGTGCAGGATAAAAGGACCCTTTGCGGTGGATGTGGGGTACACAGAGCAAACTGAACCATTGCATGTCAAGCCAAGTGGGGAATAATGCCCTTCAATGGGGAACTTGGTGTCAAGAATGATCATAAGACTAGCCTTAGATCAGTCGACTCAGTGATCTTCGTCCATGGTCATTATGTAAATAAACATCTCATACTAGCTTAGATGCTGGACCATGTTTCATTTTACTTCTGTTTCTGATTATTGTAGGCTGGGTAGGTGGGTTGCATGTTAAATGAACCTTTGTGAAGGCTGTGAGTTATTAAACATAACAAATGGAGGCAAACCTATATTCTGTTCTTCAGAACAGTAAATTCACAGTGTAGAGATAGCTCTAAATTCACTAAAACCTTCCCAGTTGAAATTATAATTACTATGACACTGACCTGCCTTCATCTGCTTCATTTCTATGTAACTATTTGACCAACTACTTCCTACAGGGAGCATGCTGATCAAGAGATTTTCAAATCCTGCTTTTAAATGTACTTTTCCTATTGATTTCTTTGGAAGCTGGGGATATAGGGAATCAAGAGCAGGTACAGGAGATGAGCTGTTCATATTTGATAACAGGAGACACACAGGGAGGAAATGAACAGAAGCATTTCAAGCAATTATGAGGTCCTACAGAAGCAATGTGATAATGTGTGCAGATGTTGTAGAGTAGCTCTTCTTTAGATAGCATAAGGGGATTCACTTCCTGCACTTCCATTCCAGGGACTTAATGAATGAATATTTATTAGCTTTGATTACTGTCTTCCTTTATGCAAGGAAGTATATCAAACATATTTCCAGGGAGTGCAGGTCTGGCCATACTTCTTAGACACATGAAATTACTACTTCAGGCACCCATGGCACCAGTAAGGAAGTCTTCTCTATGCTTCTTATTAAAGAAAGCAACCAGTAATTTTAACAATTTTTTTTTCCCATTATGAGAAAGTCTTTGAAAACCATAGTTTCCAATGCCTATTTTCAATCAGGATTTATTCTGCACAAAATTCTCATGTGATCATTTTGCACAGAAGGCAACATTTTCCTCACACTAACCAAAATATGTGTGGAAGGTAATGATGATGATGATGATGATGATGATGATAATGATGATGATGATTTATTTATATTTCCCCGCCTCTCCCAGGTGGATCGAGGTGGGATTACAACCAATAAGATATGTACAAACACATCAATTAAATGCAATAACAATAATGCTTCAATTAAAAACTAACTCCATCATAAATAATGATATCAATAAATTATACAATAGTCAAAGAGGTGGAACAATATCTTTTACACAAGGTCAGGTGGATAAGGTCCCTGGAAGAGGTCCGTCTTAATCGCCTTCTTAAATACTTCCAAGGAGGTAATGAGACAGATCTCTTCCAGAAGACTATTCCACAATTTTCGAGCAGCTGCAGTAAAAGTTTTTTGGGAAGTTGATACAAGTCTGGTTGTTTGTTGTTCTAACAAGTTCTTCCCAGTTATTCTAAAATTGT
>NW_024809699.1:410-3078 GCF_019175285.1 Sceloporus undulatus | reverse complement strand
TTTCCCACAATGCTGGCATTTGTATGGCTTCTCTCCGGTGTGGAATCTCTGATGTGTCACTAGATATGACTTCGTAGAAAAACATTTCTCACAATGATGGCATTTGTATGGCTTCTCTCCTGTGTGGACTCTCCGATGCATGGCTAGGACTGACTTGTAAGCATTTTTTTTCCCACAATGCTGGCATTTATGTGGCTTTTTTCTTGTGTGGACTCTCTCGTGACTGACAAATTCTTCTGTAAAAGAGGACAATGGCAGACAAGACTGAATCTCAGTGTTAAGAGAGGAAGGTCTTACCCCAAGATTTAGCCCTACGTTCACCCCTCCCTATGTGAGATTAAATTTATATAGATGGTGTGAGTGAGCCGAGCATAGCCCTGTTCTGATTGCCCCAAATCCATATAATGATTGTATCCTTTGTCCTAGGAGCTAGCAAAGAAGAGATTGTAGGGGAACTGCCATGAGGAAATCAGTAGATGCAGATAGTCAGGCCATTGAAAAATATTCCATTAAATATATGTAAAACTATTTTAACTGAAAAGTGGCATCATTTCCTGTGAGATTGCCATCGAGTGTTGAGTCAGAGCACATGGCATGATGAAAGCTAACTGCAGAGGATGCTTCATGCTGTATGGCACCAGGAGAGGACTCACAACCAATACAGTATACAGCTCACATACAGAGTGATGTGGGTTGGAGTTGTGTGTACAAGAGATTGTGAAGTTGATGAAAGTCAGAGAGGAGAGCTGGTACATATTTGTTTTCTATTGCAACTCAAGCTACAGAACCTCCAAGGACTTGGAGGAAATCCACTGTGTCTGTGCGTTATTTTTTAGTGTGGAAAGTGGTTAGTGCATTGCCAATACCTATATCCGGAGATTTGCTTCTGTTCTGGCTGTGTTATTACTGAGCTCTGGGAGTGTCGCCTTCAGACTGTGCTATACTTTGGCTTTCAATGGGACCAGAATTCAGAGCCAAGAAGGACCTGAGAGCCGGTGTGATAATCCTTTTTGGCTGAAGTCTTTCCACCAAGCACCCATTTCATTTAATTCAGTTTCATGCAATTCTTTCCCTACACAAAAAACTTTCTAAAGCAATTTAAACCTTTTTGAATGCTCGGTTTCTGCCCCCAAGCAACAATTTTAGTATAAATATCAGCCCCAACGGGCTGTTCTTCAGCGTCAGTTCAGTTGCAGACAGACCCTCTGTTGATTTACATTGCTACACACCTCTCTACACTCGCCAGCCCCACTTGCCATTGAACTTACTGTGTTCTCTCCCCATTCTGGACCCGCAGCAAATGGATTCGAGATCCATCTAGGTCAGTGATGGCGAAACTATGGCACACATGCCAGAGGTGGCACTCAGAGCCCTTTCTGGGGGCACGTGTGCCATCACTCCAGCACAGATTTTGCCAGAGTTTGTTACTAGAAAGCCAGAGGGACACGGCAATATGCAATAATAAGTGACTTTTGGGTAGCAGTTTGGGCACTCGGCCTCTAAAAGGTTCACCATCACTGATCTAGGTAATATATTACCTTAAGCAAAGCCTCACACTATTCACCACTCCCACCTTTGTTACCTAGTTTGTGTGTGTGTTTTACGTTCCCCCTAAATAAAACACAAAAACCTATTTGAAATGCCTCTGGAGTTCTGTGTGTTTCCCGGCCTGGTATAGTTGGGATGAATCCTGAGGTCACTGTTGCCCTAATCTCTCCTTTGAGCTAAGTATGAATTTCCCCTAAAATCATAGCACAATGGTGTCGAACCTTTTTAGGTTCACATGTCAGGGGGCGGGGCTTCTGGCCTCTCGGGATGGGGTAGCATGTTGGGGTGGCGCTTCTGGCCCAGGGGATGTGGCTTCCACTCTCCATGGGCGCGGGGCTTCCCCCTGCCTTTTTCCCGGCCCCCAACTGTCTCTCAGAGACAGCTGGGGGTCAGCAAAGGCCCATGAGGGGACGGAGCTATGAGCACAGCCCCAGTCCTCCTCTTCTCGGACCTTTCTTCACCCCAAGGGGCTCTCTGAAGCCTTTTGGGTGTGAAGAAAGGTAAAAGGGGAAGAAGAAGAATGGGCAGGCCCCCTCTCTTCCTCCCCACAGATCTTTCCCTGTCCTCCAAATGCCCCATTTGGGACACCTGGAGGGCAGGAAGGGTAAGTGGAGAGATAGGTGGCTGGGGAGCCCCCATGCCTCCTTCCCCACTGACCTTTCCGTGCACTCTAAGTGCCCTGTTTGGGACACTTGGAGGGCAGGATGGGTTAATGGGTTGGAGGGGGCTGGGCAGCCCCTGTGCCTCCCTCCCCACAGACCTTTCCCTGCCCTCCAAGTGCCCCATTTGGGACATTTGGAGGGCAGGAAGGGTAAGTGGGGAGGAAGGGGGCTGGGCAAAGTGCCACTTCTGGCACACGCAGCATAGGTTCGCCATCACTGTGATAGCACTTGTGACTTTCCTCCCCAAACTTTCAAGTGACAAAGTGCCTCTGGAATCAGCCATGGAGCTAAGCAAGCTCAGGTTGGGAAAGAAATATTAGAGAAAAAGGAATTTATGTGATGCCATTTCTTCTCTTCATAGACATTGCTCATAATTGCTAAATGGAACACCTCAATACAACTGATTCCCTCCCCCCCAAGCCATTCTAGACCCCATTATACTTACCCACTACTTAAAA
>NW_024809699.1:0-310 GCF_019175285.1 Sceloporus undulatus | reverse complement strand
TCCCTCCCCATGGACCTTTCCCTGCCCTCCAAGTGCCCCATTTGGGAGGGCAGGAAGAGTAAGTGGAGAGGAAGGAAGCAGGCCAGCCCCCATGCCTCCCTCCCCACTGACCTTTCCGTGCACTCTAAGTGCCCTGTTTGGGACACTTGGAGGGCAGGATGGGTTAATGGGTTGGAGGGGGCTGGGCAGCGCCTGTGCTTCCCTCCCCACAGACCTTTTCCTGCCCTCCAAGTGCCCCATTTGGGACATTTGGAGGGCAGGAAGGGTAAGTGGGGAGGAAGGGGGCTGGGCAAAGTGCCACTTCTGGCAC
>NW_024809698.1:0-3078 GCF_019175285.1 Sceloporus undulatus | reverse complement strand
TCATCTAACTTTCTGCTGGCATTATCCCTGGGCAAAATCTAGTTTTGAGCTAGTGGAACTGAGTTCCTCCCTAGGTCTGCCCCCTCTCCATCCCAGTTTCTGGCTGCTCTGTTGACAGATCTTAGCCAGTAGATTTCTCTGGGATCAGCCAGCAGAAGAAGTTTCTGCAGACAGAAGGGTGTTTCAGACTGTGGAAGAGGCTTCTGTCTAATCCTTTCTAGACTGTATTGTTATTTCCCATCAGGCTCTAGCAAAAAGCTGAACTGGGTGGAGTCGGTACAAGGCATAAAGTTACTTCAGTGAAAGGGCTATCATGTGCCTTGTGTTTCATCCAGAGTTCAGTGGTTCACCAAAAATGGGAGTTGTATACAGATTCGGTATCAGATGGGGTAAAATATGACATACAGCTGAAGTGATAGGTCAGGATTTCAAAATCTCCCCCCCCCCCCCCCTAACTATATTCTCTTTTGTGGTGGAAGCTTAAGGTCTCATATACATTCTTTTTTCAAAATTACAAAAACTATTTGCTGACCTTGGTGCTGCTGTTATATAAATGCTCCCTGTGAGCATTTCAAAATACCTCTCAATCACATATGAATAACATCATTTTGCTCCAACTTCATCAACCTTTCTGGGCACAAGTTTTTCCCCTTTTCATTTTCAACTTCATCTCCTGTTTGATCCCAACCATCATAATTTTTAGCCAGGACCTTGATCTGTTCCTCAACAGGTATTACCTTTAAGCAAAGACACAGCAGTTATTTTGTTCCCTCCAAAATGGGGAAATGCTTTGTGGATTATATTACCTATATGGATCATATTTAGTTGGCTTGCTGAAAAGTAAGTAGGAGCTAACTCTTCCATTTTTCTGCCTTGTGTGGGATTTAGGCACATAACTCCTGTCAAATGCTCCATTAAATTGTTGTCTTGAAATGTATCAAAGATATTTCTCTGCATTTTTCCCCAGAATCATAGCAGTTTGGACAATTTAGGATTGTATAGGATATTGTTTTCAAAGTTGTGCTAGTTAATGCTGCACAAGATTAGCAAATAGTCAGGGTATAAGAAAACAATTTTAGTAGTATGGTGAATGGTTTATAGTACCTCCTTATTAGATCGCATCAGAAAAAGAATTATATCTGAAGGGAAAAATAATTAGGAAGAGGTGGCATATTTTCTAATGTTTATCCATTCTCCCTTATGCCTTGATTGAAATCCGTAGCCCTTACATTTCAACATGGGAAACTTTTCTGGTGAAATACAACCATCTAGAAGAAATGTAAATCCCTTTCTTTTGGTTTTTATTGTTTCATTTGAAAGAAAAAACTAAATAAATAAGGCCGACAGTCAAGATGAGGACTGATAATTAGGCCTGTGCTTATATTGGTTTTGGTTTGCTTTTAATCAGAGGACTCTTCAAATCAGAATTAAATGAGGCTATTTCTCTCCATTCCACCAATTAAAGAAATAACCTCACATGGCATGTTAAGTCCCTGAAACTGAAAAGTGAGGTTTTGTATTTATGGCTCTAGACAGATCCCTCCTCAGTTGAATCTTACCTGATGAATACTAGCAATAGCATACTTTGGTGTATCCCTCACATCTGATTTATAGTTTTGTCCTTTGAAATTGTTCCTTGTCTTGGTCCTTGAGCTCTGATCCTTTACCAAAAACATCTGGTTACTCTCTGATTGATGTCTATGGCTCATTCCTGATCCAAGACTAATTGTGCAGATCCAAATGGTTTCTCTTTCTGCTTGACCATTGCACAGCTGAGATCAAGGGGAAAACATGAATGTGTGGGCCTGCTCATGTGGTATTAGGCTTTTAAATATCGTAACGGCTGCATGGGAAGAATCCATGAATCAGGAGCATAAACTCTACTGCAATAATGTATAAGGGGCACCTACATAAGAATGTTTTGACATTCATTATATCCAGGTCTAGACCATGATATTTAGTTGCCTGGGGAGAAAAAGGTCACTCCTACTGTCATTTCATGTACAGAAGCCAACTAGGGGTTGCATCTTTCTTCCACATGGGTGATGGGACAACATCTTTTACTATATCTGAAGGCAGCAAGCTAATGTAAGGAGCTGAAAGGTAGGTCTATCAATGCACAGCTTTCTTTTCCAACATCTTGCTGCTACCTTTGAACATCTGTTGTCTAAGATGAGGGCCACACTCTGCTTGATGTTAGGGCCAGCCCTATTTCCCTCTAAATGTATAAACCATCAACTAAAAGAAAGGACTACAAGCTTTTGAAAAAGGGTGCTTTCTGTGGTTTCCAGGTTGCACTTTTAAAACTCACATGCTGCATTTGCATTTATCCAACTTTTCCTGACAATGCTTTGGGTGAACTAAAATTTGTGCTCTGCTGCTGAGATGAATGGAGAATTCACTGGGGGTAAGACTGGATACACATATTCATAGCTGCCGAGCATTATACAGAAGAACAATGTGAAGAGAAGAAGACCATTATTAGGGGGAGCATCTGATGAGGCTCTTTTGTGATCCTTTATTTATTGGCCCCATTCCTCTAATGTATCAAAGCTCCTTTGTACCGTTTCTGTAGTACGAGTCCTCCCTGCGGCTAACAGAAGCATGGATGATTTTACTCATGTAGCACATTCCTCAGCTGATCTGAAGATGTACTAGTTGCTTTCCAAAGCACTTCTGTTCATGGATAGAAAGTGGAACATGAAACATAGCTAATGGGAAATGGAGACCGTGTGTGTGTGTTCACAACTTGTTTATTTTTAGTTATTTTACTACTTACTAGTTATATTTTCACTCTGCATCAGTGAGCTCGGGTCAGCCTAAACAGTTCTCTTCCTCCTCATTTTATCCTGGCAACAGCCTTGTGAGATTCATCAGACTGAATGGCTGGCCACAGGTCACCCAGTGAGTTTCATGAGTCTGTGGGGATTTCAGCCTGGATCTCCCAGGTCTCAACTCAACACTCTAAACACTGCATTTATACTGACTGTCATGATAACCTTGAGCAGTGTTAGGTTTATTCATCAGGAAAACAAATAGATGCCATAAGTCTCCAGGACAAAATGGGAGAGGCAGACT
>NW_024809697.1:0-3078 GCF_019175285.1 Sceloporus undulatus | reverse complement strand
TCTGTTGTCCAAGTCATTGATAAAGATGTTGAATAGCACTGGGCCCCGGACAGAACCCGACTGGACACCCCACTGGTCACTTCTTTCCAGGATGAAAAGGAGTCATTGTTGAGCACCCTTTGGGTTCGGCCGGTCAACCAATTAAAAATCCATGTAACAGTTTCCTTCTCTAGATTGTTTCATGTTTTTGTTATATATACTGTTTAATTTGGTTAACTGCTATTAGTGAATTGCCAAGAGTGGCCACCAGATGGCGCTCCAGAGTAGAACTTGGTGAGAAGCCCAAGGAGGCTGCAGTGCCCTGAGTATCCACAAGAGGGCGGCGTTGTATTGGAATGTTCTTGATTGATAAAACCAAAGTCTATGGGGACTAATGTGATTTTCCCATTGGCTCCCCATTCCTGAGGGGGGCGTGGCCTCCTTCCTTTTACCTGGACCTTCCTCCGCTCCCATTGGCTGCCTATTCCCCCCCCCCTCGGTTGCCCTGAAAGCGAAAGGACCACCTGAAGAAAATGGGGGGAACTGCAGTGCTGCATCATGGGAAATTTGCAATGGGGGGGGGGGGGTTGCGGTGGTGAAACAGAGCAGAAGCAAAGCTGCATTCCACACCAGACCAATTCGGAGTGGAATCGGAGTGAGCTTGGAAGTGATTTCTGTGAATTCGCTTGTTACCGATTTCACCAAAATAAAGGGTCACTTTGGAATCACTGCGGAAGCCCCACGGAAGGAGCCCCCATAGAAAGGAATTGCGAGTGATAACACAAAATGTCACTTGGATTCGCATCGTTGGACCCGCAGTGACTTTGGATCTGAGCTGCAAAGAACTGCAAAAACCTCCATGTGATAAACACAGTCTTTGAGATTTCACAAGGTTCTGTGGTTTTGGGAACAAGAAACTGATTATCATAATTGTTGTTGATAATAATAATAATATCCCATTCTCCCTAATAAAGGGACACAACTGAAATTACAAGTTTAAGACAATAAACTCTCTTTTCCTGGAGTTTGCACCCATTGCTCCGTCTCCCGGTCTCCTCCGCTGGGAAGAGGGAGAGCGTGGAATTCTGGGAAAGGCTGGCGGTTGGCTTGGAGCCTGAATAGGGTTCTAGAAGGCTGGTGGCTTTGACCGTTGGCTGCTTAGGAAGAAGATGGGCTCCTTCTGGGTTTCCTTGGCAGGAAATGGAAGGTGAGGGCCTTGAGATGGCGATGGGGGACCCCCGAATTTGGTTCCTCTGTGAGAAGGATAGCTGAGGGGGAAGAGCCCCATTTTGGAGCCAAAGATGGGGTCTGGAGGGTCTTCTGTAGGGAGTAAGCTTTGGGGGCTAGAAGCAAGGAAGCCCCCTCCTCCTCCCCTCTTCTCCAGCTGCCAGGCCTCCTCTCCTCTCTTGGGAGTCTCTGTGGGGCCCTGAGATTTTGGAGAGGGATCCAAGAGAATCAAAGGGAGGCTGGGACCAAATAACCTCAAAATATGATCAAGATTGCAAGGTTCTTTATGAGGAAGGAGAGGCTGCAGCTGTTTGCTTTTGTCTGAGCTTCTGGGAAGGGCCCCTCTTCTCCTTTCTCCTTGGCTGTCTTCATGGAGGGCAGACTCCTTTTGCCCTTTGGACTCAGTTTGCAGCAATGGCAATGAGCTGAAAGAAGGGAGAAATGGCAGGAGGAGGAGGAAACTGTGGCCTTTGAAGAGCATCTGAAAAGGTGGGAGGGCAGAGGATGAACCAGGGGAGGGTCCCTTCAAACTGGGAGAGTTGGAGGGTATGCAGAAGGAGCTGGGCCTGGAAATGGAGGAGGAGAGGGGGGGTTTATAAAATGACCTCCATGGATGAGGAAGCTGGGCTAAGTCCATGATATACAATGGCCCAGTGAAACGATGTCCATGTTGTAGGAGACAGTGTGGCCTAGTGGTTTGAGCATAGTGGAACTAAGACTGGAGATTAGGGTTTGAATCCCAGCTCCAACATAGAAACTTTCTGGGTGACTGGATAAGTCACAATCTCTCAGCCTTAGTGGAAGGCATTGAGGAACATTAAATATAGACATTTAAATATTGCAATTGTTATGGTTGTTGTTATTGGGTTGTTATTATTGCTGTCTATCTATACATTATGATTTTATTTAGATTATTGGAAGAAAAAATTTACCCATTAAAATCAGACACATGAGTCCTACCCAGCCCTCTTCCTATTGACATCTTTGGGAATGATGAAGGCTGGGGCCAACCCTAGGACTCCAATCCTAGCCCCATTTTCTGGAAATTAAAGGGATGTACAGGCTGCCCCTTTTAGCGCCAGATCAGGGCCACAGCAAACACGTTGCTTTTTGCAGCTCCTTTTTGCACTATGATAAGGCTACACTGTGGCCCTGATGTGGCCTTTCTGTGGGGCAAAAAGGAGCTCCTTTCTGCACCGCGGAAAAAATGTCATATCCGCCAATGGTGTGACTTTTCTGCACTGCTTTTGCACTGCGTCATCTGGATGTAGCGCCAGAGGAATGCCATGATGTCATCTGCAATGTGGTGCAGTGTGCAGTGTCACACCGACATGCAGAAAGAGTCAGGGAGTGTACCGTGAAGATGCCATCTTCGCCCTCATGCCGGCTAATGATGCTGGTCTCTATGCCCCGAAAGGGCCAGTGAAGTGTCTTAGTCTTTCAGCATTCACAAGATTCTCTCTTTGAGGGTTTGGAGGTGAGACTAATAATAATAATAATAATAATAATAATAATATCAATAATTAATATCTTGCTTTCCAACAAATTTATTTTGAATTTTAGGGAAGGTTCAGGTTTGATTTGCCCTTAGCGCTGTTGAATTGTATTTTTGGTGGTCTGTGAAATGTGCATAAATGTGTGCACATAAAAACACTTTGTACTTTCTGCAAGTGTGGAAAGAACCAAGATACTTCCAAAGGAAGGGAGAGAAGAGAAACGACCCTCAATTCCTCCTTTGTGGAAGAAACTGGAGGAAAGAAGACCTCCGGACAGGTTAGTGCCCAGACCTCCTTTTTTGTGGTGGAGCCATTGGGAATTTGACTGACTAGGATGCAATGGGGCTGTTATTTACAATCCTCTGTTTTCAGCGAA
>NW_024809696.1:0-3078 GCF_019175285.1 Sceloporus undulatus | reverse complement strand
TACAAACTCATGCGCAGTGAAGAAAAACCAAAGTCCCTTGACCAAGTACACACTTCTGAGAAGTACACTTGGTGCAAGAACTGTGAAACCACCTTGACATGTTCAATATGCATAGCCATGTGAACCCATGTTCAGTGTGAAACCCAAAGAGTTTGGTTATGCAATAAGCCTCTGAAATATGCAAGAAGCCATCTTAAGTAAAGCCATGTTCAATGCCCAAATGTGCTGTTTGGAATGGCCAGAAAGGGAAGTACATTTCTGCCATCTGTCTAGGAATAATGCCCAAATGTCCTCCATTTTGATCATGCCTAAGAAACATGCATTTATATTAACATTTTAAAAAAATCATCAAATTTTTTCGCATGTCCTCCATTTTTTAAAAATGTGTCCTACATTTGAAAATGTTGTCCTATATTATTTTATTATTTAATTATTTATGATCCCTGCTGGCTCATTCTTCCCCAGTCTAATGTCCATTGAAAGTATGAAACTGAAGCTCTCATCATCTTTATCTAGGCAAGCCATCTGGAAGACATCAGGCAGGGGAGGGAAAGATGAGAGGGCTATCAATCTGTCAAGGACCAGGGTGGCTGGAGACTATGGAAACTGCAACCTGGCACATCTGTTAGTATAGGTAAGGCTGATGTACATACACCCTGTTGGGTTCCTTGGAGGAAAGGTGGAATATGTATGAAAATATACATTTTTGAGATGTAACATTTCCTGTCTTGTGATGCTGTGGCTTGCTTCAAAAATGACACTTATGCTTGGGTAACTTATCTAATTATTGATGGTGAACTTTTCTTTGAAAAGGTAGTAGGTGGATTAGGAAAGAAATTCCACAATATGAAGAGCCTGGAGCTACTATGAGCTGATCCCAAACTAATAAAGCTAATCACACGGCTCTCTGTGGCATGGGAACGGAATGGAACAGAAGGGTATGGAATAGGGGGAGAACGTGTCTTATCGCACAGGAGAATGCCGCCAATGCTGCCGGAAGTCCACAATCCGTTCCTCATCCATCCCATAGCAGGCAATTTTCAAGAACTGTTCTTGAAAATCGGCTGCTGTGGGACGGATGGGGAACGGAATGGGGCTTCTGGCAGCATCAGCGGCGTTCTCCTGTGCGGTAAGACACGTTCTCCTGTGCATTAAGACACATTCTGTTCCTGTGCCATGCGATAAGCTTATAAGACACAGCCCTTACATGGCAGTTCTACTTATAATTATTAGCCTCCATCCCTCCATTTTCCAGATTCCCTCTTCATTCTCCCTCCCATATGTTTCCAAACTTACTGTTGCAACACATGGGAGGAAACAGCAATAAAAACTTCTTCCTATCTCTCTAATGCAAACCATTCCGAGCATGCTCAAAGTAGTAATTGCCTGTAGCAACTCAGAAAGCCATCCTTTATTATTCCTTTTGACACATGGACTACAGCTAATAATTTGTTCCACCACCACAGATTTGTAATTCCAGAGTTCTCACTGGAAATGGGATACCCTGAGCAAGGTCTGAAACTGTCACTTTATCCATCCCCTTGGGATGTCTTTTTTTCCTCTTTGCAATATGGTAAGTGTAAGAAAGCATGGGAAACTCAGATGGAATTGCCATAGCATGGACAGGACAGGGTCATGTTGTGCTGGTGGAGCTTGCAGGGAAGACCTGGGTGCATGCACATACTTGATCCCTGAACCTCTCTGGTTGAAGTAAGGTTTTCACTTCACTTGCCACCCACCCCGGCACTACAAGTCTTCTGTGTCTTTATTAAGATGTTGAAAATGAAGAGGTGTCAGCAATTGACTCAGGTATGAATAAATTCTCCCCCTCTTATGTAGTATGCCACCATTTTGCCCACTGGACTATTGGACTGTTGACAATACTCTATTTTAACAAATCAATTTTAATTGTATTATGTTTAATTCTTTTTTAAGGGGGGGAGGTTAAATAGTGTATTGTATACATATCATGTATTATATATTGGTGCTGTTTTAACATGTACGCCGCTTTGATTTCCCTGCAGCAGATAAGCAGGATACAAATAAAGTTTTTATTATAGTAATTGGCATAGTGGAAACTTTGAAGTGCATGACTGTTTTTACCTCTGCTTCTTGAACTATGTAACTCAAGCTTTCCCCCCTGTTTCCTGCCTAGAGAGGTCACTCCCCCCCCCCACTTCTCTCCAAAACGTTTTAGTGCTTTACAACCCTTTGTTTGAGAAGAATGCATCTCTGAATCTTTTCTCAGCCTGAGGATGCACATATGAGAGTCAGCATTAGGGACTATTTTACCCAAGTATAGGTAATCTTTCTTTTCTCTATCTACTCTCCTATCTCTGATTCATTTCCTGCAACAATAAAGGCAAGTTTTACTTTTTAATCTTACCAGAACATCTTGCATATTTCTATCCTGTTTTATACCAGAAGCTCATATGGCACTGGGGCATGCTGCACTCTGCTTAATACAGGTGCTGTAGTCCAAGGGGGGGGGGGCTTGGGGTCCGCCCCCCCGGCCATAAAATGAATGGTGTGTGCTGCTGCGCTGCTGCACCCAAGCCCCATTATAATGGTGGCACTTAGTCTGGAACCCCTCCCCCTTCCCAAATTCCTGGCTACATCCCTGCTTAATATAAACACCAATATTTCTTACACATGAGGCCCTTTCCACTACTCTCATGTTGTAAGTGTCAGACTATTCTGTGCCTTGAATGCACAACCCGATGTGCTTGTTCCTGCCCTTG
The DNA here is from genome assembly GCF_019175285.1 of Sceloporus undulatus. Lineage (NCBI taxonomy): Eukaryota > Metazoa > Chordata > Lepidosauria > Squamata > Phrynosomatidae > Sceloporus > Sceloporus undulatus. The sequence continues at coordinate 337 of NW_024809696.1, read as the reverse complement.
CACCCAGCATGCCTTAAATATATTGGGGTTTGTTGTGCTGGTTGACCTTTGATGTGAGTGGGTTTCCTCCCCTCCCCAGAAGCTTACTGAGGAGAGCTGGGGAAGAACATGCACCTGTTCATGTTGCCATGATTGGGGACTGATGTCATGGCCAGCCAAGATCAGCTCTCGGAGGATGAGCCTCCTCCAGAGCAAGGGCTGATTGAGGCAACACCAGGTGCTGTTCCTGCCCTGCCAGGTCCCAGCTGTGATCCTCCAACCCCAGAGGAGGAGGTTCAACCAGGTCCTACTGCCGAAGAGAGACCTTCTATGGTACCACTGCCTAGTGGGGACTCTG
>NW_024809695.1:1904-3078 GCF_019175285.1 Sceloporus undulatus | reverse complement strand
TGGGAGGAGGAGACAGATGCGTGCCCACTGTCTCCTTCTCCCAGGCACCATTTTCTGGCTTCCCGCTATCTCAGAGACAGCAGGAAGGTCCGAAAATGGCAGGAAGGAAGCAGAACGGGCATGTGCCTGTTCCGCCTTCTCTCTCGCCCCGTGCCTGGCAAAATGGCCTTGCGTGCTGCCATAGGTTCGCCATCATGGCCCTAACCCTAATGCTAACCCTAACCCCTAAACCCAAACCCGAACCCTAACCCTAACCTTTGTACTCACTGCTAAAGAAAGGAGTAATTTGGAAATGGGGACAGGAACAGCAAGAGGCTTTTGCCACCCTAAAGAATTGCCTAGCCTTAGTATGGGCCCTAACTAGATAGAAATTCATTATAGGAGGAGCCTGAGTCATAGTGCAGACCCCACACATCCCATTCAAGTTCATTCTGTCAGGGAAAGTTCAGGACGGACAAGGATAGCAAAATGGACCCTAGAATTGTTGAAGTGTGGTACCGAGTACCACTGGCAAGCCAGCAAACCCAGCGCCCCCTATGGACTGGTAGTCCCCGGTGCCGCCCACGAGGGTCCCCTTCCTGTGTCCATCCAGAGTGATTGGCCATTTAAAGCAGGCAGACCCCTGGAAGAAGCATTGAAGGAAGGGTTTATGTGTTGTTTTTGTGACGGGATTTGGAGTGATCCGCATCAACGACGGCCATGTCCTGCAAGGTTCAGTCAGGCCCCACTCCAGCCAGGCTGCCGAGGTAGAAGCTTTCTGCGCCGTCCTAAACTTTGAAGACCCTCACTCCCCCTTAGTAATTTTTACTGACCCTCAAAGGATTGTAAATGCAGCCATTGATTGGCTCCTGGTATGGATGTCCCGAGAATGAAAAACCAACGACAACAAGCCAGTCACACACGCAGATAAATGGCAGAAATCTGCCTCCCTAATTCAGAATTTAGACACAAACACAACCTGGCCGCAAACTGGCTAGGACCAGTAGAAATCACAGAGAGAATTTCCCCTGCTGTGTACCAGGTGCGCATTCCTAGCTGCCAGGGCACCCGGTTAAAATATTTCCACTCTTCTTAGCTGAAGGAATGGAAAGGAGGACTGAACCCGGTAAAGCTGGTCCATCCTGAGCCACTCACTCAGCCACTCATGAATCTGTCAGAGACTTTTGTAAGTCTG
>NW_024809695.1:0-1804 GCF_019175285.1 Sceloporus undulatus | reverse complement strand
AAGGTTCCCCCTTCTGAAGATACATGGCGGGACGGCTAGCCTAGTAGTAAGATTCCTTTTTTTGCACCAGGAAAGGTGGGCAGGGGATCCATGCCCCGCCCTGGTTTGCATCCTTGGGAGTGGAACAGTGCCAGTTTGGCTATTTATCAGCTAACTGGAACTACTCCCTGGGTCAGGTTTTTGGGGTGCCACAGTGACCCACAACCAAGGATAGTCTTTCTTACAGATGGCTAGCATGGCCCCTTTACAGGGAGCCCTGCTGAAGGGCAATGAGAAACGCCATTCCCATCTCTGACAGCCACCTTTCTGGTCATCATGAGCTGTCTCACAGGTAGCCATTCCTCTTTTTAACCCCAAGCCATACCACACACCCCTGAATTAATACACCCACTAGTCTGCCTGGTCTCCGATCTGAAAATGCCCTAGTTTGGCCGCTATTAGCTTTAGTCTGGAATTTTGGCTAATCTACATATTTTTCCCGGCAATCCCAAACCCGCTGTAAAGATGGCCACTTCGGCCTCATTCAGACCCCAATTGCCCACAGTCCAAACATAGGGAAAGGCACCAAAGGCCCACATGACTGGCCTCAGCCTATCCACAGCTTCTTTTGGAAATCCTTAATTTTTGGAGTCTCTTCCCCAGACTCAGGGAAGAGAGAGACTCTCCACAGACCAGAATGCCCGCATGAGAGTTAACCCAGAGTGCCTGACTCACAGCAGAGACCGAAGCATAAGCACCTCCCCACTTTAGAACGCAGTTTTGAGATGCCCAAAATTGCCAGGCTTGGAGACAGAGTTAGTCAGAGTGACTCTTTCAGCCAAAGGCAAGTTTGTTATTATAGTTTTGAGTTATGGGCTTAAGTTCTTGATAACTTTGTGTGTTTTGCATATATCTCTATGGTGATAGATATAGATGTGTTAGTCTCCTGCATGTATTTTTGGTATTGACTTTCCTAGTTTTCTGAGCAAAGGCAATTGCTCCCAGAACCCCTTTCTATGCCTTTTACTTCCGAGTCTCTCCCAGAGAGGGAACAGACAAGGATAGTTTACCTTCGCCCCCCCCCCCACCAGTTTTCTAGAATCTGTGCTTTCATCCCTGTGTAAACTCTATGAGGAAGGTAAACCTCTGACGCGAGTCCGCACCCCGAGATGGCTTAATGCTTCCTGCTCCACGGTGTGCCCCGGCAGAGGCCCCGACGTCCTCCATGTCCCGCTGAAAAGGAAGCAGCTGGTGTCCTTGCCCCGTTCCAGCCCAGATGACCCCAACCCTGATGTCGCTACCAGCTCCAGGCTACTACCCCAGTTCGAGTTTCCTCCGCTAAGGACCGGAATTCCTGTGCCCACGTCCTCCACAGATCTCTTCCCAGTACAGAGGCTCCTTCGCGACACAATCAGTGTCCTCCATTCCAGTCGCTACAGCTGTGCTGCTTTTGAAAAAGAACTCTTTGCAAACATTTCAGGCTCCTATTGAAGGAACCACTTGCTGTTGGACTATCAATTTGCCCACATTCCAGGTTCCTATTGATGGAACTACTTGTTACTGGACTCTAATTGCCCTAAAAGGACACTTTGCATCTGACCGCATATATGGGCTCAGTTACATACCCACTGGCCTGCAAATATTCAATCTCAAAATTAATGTGCCTGCATTGGCAGGCACCCCCAAGAGACACTGAGTTATCCATATATAGACTCTATGGACTCAACAAGTCATTACTCATTGCCTTGCATTGCCTTTTGCTTGCTTTATATGTATTGAGCACCATTGCTCTATTGATTGCTTTATTGATTCCCTGTTGGAATTG
>NW_024809694.1:0-3078 GCF_019175285.1 Sceloporus undulatus | reverse complement strand
TATGAGCTAGCTGGTGAAATGAAGAAAAGGGAAGCAGGAATGGGCTGGCAGAGGTAGAAGACTGGAGGAGTAAATTGAATGTGTTTAATAAACTAAGTAGTTTATTTACAGGTGATTCATAATAATTCATTGGCTTGCCTTCTGTGAAATGGGTGTTCTGTTGGAACAGAATAGTAGGTTCCAAGTACTAGGTTTGTGATTGGAGGCTCAGGCCCAATTTCTGACTTGTTACAATTTACCTTGGTTTAGAATTTAAACTTGCATGTTAAACAAACAATGGAACTGGTCAGATCAAAGGGCAAAAACTGAAAAAGAACTAAGATGGAGACTTTACTGAGAGAGTGTTTTGTGGATCTCAACTCACAAATCATGGGGGAGGCCCAGCTGCATCTATTGTGTGGTTCACTTCACAAAATTCAGTGTGAGAATGAGCTGAAAAGAAACAAAAATATTACCTTCATGACCCTTGAGAGTTGTGATTACCGAGCATGTGTTCTGTTCAAGCTTCAGCAAAGTGATCTGTCCAGAGTAGTCACCAACAAAGGCATGCTGGGTTTCAAAGTCATATCTTAGAGTGGCCAAGTCAAGGAGTAGCTATCCATATCTCAGTTGTTTAAGTAGCACAGAAATAGAGTCAAAGTTTAGTTGTAGGAAGACATTTGTACAGAAAGTAGTTTTATTATCAGTGTTAGCTGAAGCTGTGCCTGCTAGCAATCAATATACAGGGTAAGGACAGGGACCCTTCTGAGGCTGGAAGGTAAAAGCAACCTAGGTCTTTAAGAAGGTCCTGACACACCCTCCAACCAGGATCTCCCTCTCTTACCAGTCCAGACACTAATTTAAATATTAAAACATTTGGGGTGAGGAAATAAGCAATCTAGTATCACGTAGACTCACAAAATAGTTCTTAATCACACAATTTGATTCCTACCATTCCAGAAATCATGCTTTGGACACACCCTGGGGATATCGCTATGAACCAAAACAAAATGAAAGACAGAACAGACAACACAAGAACAAGCAATTTCTAAATTACACAGAGCTTTGCTATGATCTTAACACAAAGAAAATGCTGGTTCTCAGACTTCACTGATTGATCCAAATTGAATTGGAAAAGGACATGTCTGTTGCTGTTGGTTCCCTGTGCAATTTCCTTTTAAGCAAACCTTGTCAAATCCATGAAAAGAACTATGTACAAAGATATGATGAATCTGAAAAATTGTCTAAACTCGTATAGACAGAAGCAGAACCTGTGGTCTCATTTTGTCATAGTATTAGGCCAGTGCTAATTCTCCCCTTTGTCATTCCAAGCTTGGAGACTAAAGCACTCTAAAGTTTGTGTCCTACCTCATATTCTGGTCTTGACTTATGGGCTGCTTGTCTCAAAAGTATTGCTATCATAGCTTTAGGTCAAGCATGCACACATTTAACCACCCTGCCACGCAACCTTATTAACAGCATTATTTTGTCACTTGTTAAATATTGTTACTGTTTGCTTTTAGGAAATACACTACACTCTGATTGCCTATGCTATAGCTCTTCATGTTTGTTTAACTTCTTCTAACTGGTTCATTAACTATTATACTTCAGAGACTCTTGACAAAGGTACTGAAATAATCATCTGTCTTGATATTAATGACTCCGGAAAACAGTGCAGTGCCAAGGGAAAATTCCCTCTGAAGAAAAAGAAACCTCAGCAATCAAGAGCTATGGATGTATGCCAGGGGTAGGCAACCTTTTTGAGCCGGGGGCCGGGTTGCTGTCCCTCAGACAACTGGAGGGCCGAAGTCAGGGGTGGGGCTTCCACCCTCCGGGGGCGGAGCTGCATGCCGGGGCGGAGCTTCCACCCTCCGGGGGGCGGAGCTGCATGCTGGGGCGGAGCTTCCACCCTCTGGGGGAGGAGCCATACACCAGGGCGGAGCTTCCAGCCTCTGGGGCGGGGCGACATGCTGGGTGGAGCTTCCTCCCTCCAGGGGCAGAGCCACATGCTGGGGGCGGAGCTTCCACCAAAGCCCCGTAAGGAGAAGGAGGCATGTGCCTGGCCTCTCCTCCTCATTCCCTTCCTTCAGCTGAAGCCTAAAAATAAATTAAATAATTTTTTAAAAAATTAAATAAATAAAAAACGCACATGCATAGTAACACCAGTTTTTGCATCAGGGAAGCTACAGTGGTGCCCCGGGATACGAAATGATCACGTTACGAAATTTCCGGGGTACGAAAAAGTTAGATTGGAAAAAACTGTTCCGGGTTACGATATTTTTTTCGGGTTACGAAATTTATTTCGGCGCGAAATTCAAACGCAAAGCGCGGCTAGCGGCTTTCCAGCGCTAACGGAAAGCCTTTTCGGGTTGCGAAATTATCGGGTTACGAACGGAACGGCGGAACGAATTAATTTTGTAACCCGAGGTAGCACTGTATTTTGTTAGGGGTTTATTGGATGTCAGCCATCCTCTGCCAGTAGACATACATGTATGTCCATTTGTTGGCTGATTGCAAGTTTACTTGATCATATTGGTGTATTGGTTGATATTGCTAGACCTAAGCAAGATTATTGCACAATAGATTCCCCTATGGAAGAATGTACACCAAAATGCATATAGGATTTCAAGCCTGTGAAAATGAGAAGCCTGCCAAGTGTTTCATAGAGAGCAGGAGCCAAATGGCCACAGAAGTGTGTAGTTTGCTTTCAGCAAAGAAAAAATATTATATCTGCATCAGTCATGTAGAGTCGTGGACCCATACTACTTCTTTTTGCATTGATTCCTCGAAGCAAATAAAAAATGTATAGTATGAGTTTTACAGACTCTATAAAGGCACACCACTATTAAGTACATGCCATTAAACAGAGCATTTAAGCAGCATGATTCACATATAGCTGATTTAAAATGATTTTAAAATCATGAAACCACTGGCTTCTGAGTAGACCCATTAGTATCAACACATCAGTCATTTCTCAAACTCACTAAACAAGAACTTCAGCCACAGAAATGCCTGCTGTGTTTTTCTTGCTGCCATGACAAAGTTAAATCTATGTGGAAAACATACAGATAAATGTGTTTACATGCAGTCTCTTTAATT
>NW_024809693.1:0-3079 GCF_019175285.1 Sceloporus undulatus | reverse complement strand
AAGATAGGAAGGTCTGTGTTTTTATGTTAGACGAGTAGATAGAGGTAGGAATTGTTAGTTTGGTAGGTAGGTAGTTTTTGTAAGTTAGGAAGAATGTTTGGTAAGGTGAAGAAAATGTGTTAGTATGTGAAAGAGGGTAAGTGTAAGTGAAGAAAGTTTATGGAGTGTTGAGGACGCAAGATTGGAGGAAAGGTTCAGAGGAGTGAAGGATAAGAGAGATAAGAGAAAGGTGGTATTTGAGAGAGGACTGCTTACAAAGAAAACTTTTTCAATTTTTCCATCTGATGGTAAATAATTGATATGAGAGATTGTGTTTGTGACTTAAATGTTTTATGTTATGTATGTCTGTTTTTGTAAATTTAATAAAATTAAAAGAAAATTAAAAAAAGCACAAATATTTGAGGAGATACTGAGGATGGAGCAAGCTTCCTTTCTGCTGCTCTAGAGCAAAGGACACAGAACAATGGACGCAAGCCACAGGAAAAGAGGTTCTACCTAAACATTAAGAGGAACTTCCTGACAGTAAGAGCTATTCAACAGTGGAATATACTCCCTCAGAGCATAGTATTGTCTCATTATGGTTATTATTTTTATTATTAATTTCTTAAGCACTCCTTCTTTGAAGGACATTAAAGGTCTTTGAAGGTCTTTAAACAAAGACTGTGTGGTCATATGCCGGGGATGCTTTCAGTGTGTATTCCTGCATGGCAAGGGGTTGAACCAGATGGTCCTTGTGGTCTATTCCAGCTCTATGATTCTATAATTCTAAGTGCAATCATAGTGCCATAATAATGTAGTATGAAATGCCTTCAGTCTTCATAGTAAGGGCAATGAATTCAGCTTCCTTACCCACAGAGGCCACATTCTCGTAATTCTCCATCATCACATCCTTGTACATAAGTCTCTGTTTCTTTGTCAACAGTTTCCATTCATCCTCAGTGAAATATACCGCCACATCTGCAAAGGTCACCTGCAACAGAAAATAGCCCTCATTCAGAGAATGACTAATAAAAAGGGGAGAGCACATGATGCATCCCAAAAATTATTTGATAACCTCAGAATTTAGTCCACAAAATAAACTTTAAATTCTGTTAGCAAGAAAAAAGCTACTGCTTCTGAGATCCAGTTTCTCTCAAATTCTTTCAATATAACATTCAATATAATAAACAATATAATTTAGGCCATGGCTGGGATATTGATAATGGATTAGGATACTGACTATCCTGACACGTATAGCCCATTTAGCCATTTGTTGCCAAATTTCAGAGGTAAATGTCATTTCTAAAAAGCAGTTCTGGGGAGCATTGTGGGCTTGAGGGCCACAGGGCCACCTCCACTTTATATCCAGAGACATTCTCCATATCCCCCAACATTTCACAGATGGTAAAAACAAGACACATGTGGGCAAGCAACACCAAAAAGTAGTGAAGATGGTCAAAGTTGTTTATGAGGAAGATCACGCAAGTGAGAAAGGGCACAGCAGTTTGCTTTTGCCTCAGACTCCTAGCAAAGGAAAGTCCCTGCCCCCTTCTTTCTTCTCCTCTCCCCACCTTTGAGTTGATTGGGTGCAAAATCCTTGGCACTCCTTATGCAGAAACTGAAATGAGCTGGTGAAAGGGGAAAGTGGAAGGAGGAGGGAGAAACCAGGACATTTTAACAGCCCCTGAAATAATGGGGTGACAGAGGATTAACCAGGACTGTCTCTGCCAAACCTGGACAGTATTTTCTTTGCTTCCTTTCATAAATTGGCTCAGCAGTGACACAGATGAAGCTATTAGGATAGTGACTTACCAAAGAGCTGTTGTACCTCGGCAGCCTCCTTCTGTTGGAGCCCAACTCCCTCTGCTTTGCCTCTGTGCTGGCCATCAGGTGGGCAGGGGGTCCTGGTGGTCCTGCACTTGAGTCCCTTCCAGCACAGAGACCCCAAAGCTGTGTACAACAAGGCCGAGATGAGGTTCCTGAGAAAAGGGACCACAGTTAGCATTGGCTTGGCAAGGACCCCTGCAACACTCAAAGACGCAGAGAACAGCATCCTGCTGGTGACATACGCAGGTAACATATGCCTCCTTTGGGCTGAAGCAGAGGTGGGCATCCCCTTCCTCCCTCTGCACCAAGCAAAGCCCCCTGGAGCTAGCATAGATTCACTGCAGCTTCCCTACACAACAAATATTCCATGCCTTATTAGAGTGGTGGGGGATTAGGAGATGGGGAATTGGAGAGGGTCCTGGTTATGTCCGTGTAGCTAGATGTGAAATGAGTGCATCATTTGTGGAAACCTCCTCGCTTCCCTTGTGACCCTCAGAGGAAGTTGTCTTCATTTTGCTTCTGGCTAAATAAAAACAGCTGGATGCTTCTCCAATACCTCACACCCAATACTCTCACCAGGCATGAAATGGCCATGCGGGATAGCTTCCACAACTCTATGGTAGGACCTGGGTCAATGAATAGCCAGTTGTAGCCTCATTACACTGGGAGCAACACTGGAGAATAGAGGGTTCTGCTGGGTCAGGCTGTCTGGCCTGGTGGCTTCTCATTTTCCCAGTGGCCAAATCAGTTGCCCTCTATCTGCCAGGGAGGCCCCCAGTCAGGCAGGGCAGGAAAGGAGCTCTCTCTTCTCTGGTTGCTCCCCTTCCATGGTGTCCAGCCCTCCCCCCAGGATCGGGGGGGGGGGGTCACCAGAGGATTGAATTGATGGGAACACCCAATTCCCATGGCAGCCATCTGCATCCAGAGAAGCCACAATTCTTAAATTGTCTCTGCCCATGTGGAGAGTGCCTAGTTTCCACACTGTTGCCTGGCCATCTTGGCTTGGGAATGTCCTGTTCTAGCCACATGCAGAATTAAATCGTAGCCTGTATCCTATCCTATACTTAGTCCTGATCTGAGTAGACTCACTCAATCTCTTATGAATTGACTCACTAGGCAATGATGGGTTCAGTGGGTCTACGCTAAGGTTAACCAAGAGGATTCAGGTCTCCTCAGACTTTAAATTCAGATAAGTTGCAACAGAAAGTAGAAAATATATATACAGAATTATGCATTGTATAAAATTCAATAAAAATTATATTTAAAAAAGACT
>NW_024809692.1:0-3079 GCF_019175285.1 Sceloporus undulatus | reverse complement strand
CTAAAACAGAATTAAACAGTAATAATAATAAAACATTTAAAACATTAAAAACATTGAACAACCAAAAAATAGGCAGAAACATTGGTGAGGGAAAATAGACAGATGAGGGGATAAATATCTCTATATCTGGGGAGGGTAACTAAGTTGGAAAGGCCTGCCGGAAGAGATCCATCTTGAGTGCTTTCTTAAAAGCTACCAGAGTGGAAATGTGACGGATCTCCTCCGGCAGGTCATTCCATAGTTTAGGAGCAGTAGTAGAAAAGGCCTCTGGGAGACAGATGTTAGCTTAGATTTTTTTGGCTGTAGTAGATTTCTTCCAGAGGACCTTAGTGTGCGGGACAGACAATAGGGAAGAAGGCGTTCCCTCAAGTACTCTGGGCCCAAGCCATGTAGGGCTTTAACCACTGTGCCACCAGTTTACCAAATCAAATGCAGATGAAAAACATACAAACACTGTAAATAAACTTATTTGGGCCACTACAAAATTTACCTGTAAGATGTTGGTGCGATAGGGCACGAAGGGCGCCCTTGTCACATGTGAGGGGTGACACCTCCAGACACCCCTCACCCCTTGCACATGATGAGGGTGTCAAAGTGGCGGTGCCCTGTACAGATGGGCACTGCCACTTGGACGTGACAGATGCTTAACGGCACCGCGGCGTCATTATGGCACCGCAAAAAGAACCCGCATTTTGCAAGTTCTTTTTGCTGCACAAAGAAGCTGCGCGGTTTGTCCGCTGCAGCCTCCTCGCACAGCAAAACAAGGTGCGGCAGACCACCCTTTTTGGGTGGTCTGTACCAGGCCATTGCTATCAGAAAGGGAATGGAAAGAGGCCAACTGAGCCTTCCAGAGGAAGGAGTTCCACAGTTTGGGAGCAGCCACTGAGAAGGCTCTCTCCTTTGTCCTCAAAAGATGAGCCCATGATGGTGGTGGGATGGAGATAAAGCCTCCCTCTGAGAATCTTAAAAGTTGAGTAGGCTCAAAGAAGAATATACTGTATTTCAGACAGATTGGTCCCAAGCTGCCTTGGGCTTTAAAGTCTATAACTAGCACAATGAATTTTACCCATAAACAGACTGGTGGGCAATGAAGTTGTTCCAATAGTCAGCCCAAGGCAGCAGTCTAGATACAGCATTTGAGACCTGTTGTAGTTTCTGAACAGTTTCCAAAGAGTGTATTACAGTAATCCAAGGATGTACTCAACGCAAGTGTCAGTCTAGCCAAAAGTGACATCTCTAGGAACAGGCACAGCTCCTGTACCCTTCAGCAGTCCACATCATCAAGTTTCAGGATGGCAGATGTGGTTTTACATTACTTTCAGCTATCATTTTGGCTGATTTATTTTCACAATTTTTGGAGTGGGTGGGTAGCTCCAGGGAGAGGGAGGGAAAGTAAATAGCTGAAATTACAGCTGTTTTGGGGTGAATTTGGTTGATTTTTTGAGGAAAAAAATATTCCCAAAATTTGAATAAAAACATTTCAGGGTAAGGAAACATCAAGGGTATTTGGGGAGTGCAGTTGGCCCACCCTGAGTCTGTGAAATGAGGAAATGTAGTATGAGGAAAACAGAAAGGAGTGTTGGAGCTCAAGAAATGAACAAATGTCTTCTTTAAAAGAAGCAGTTAAACTTCTATATCAGCTTATTTTATTTATTTAATTATTCATTGACTGTATACCCTGCATTTCCCCCAGGAAGGGATCCAAAGCAGGTTACACTAATGTAAAACAAGATTAACTTAAAATCTTATTTTATGTATGTGATCCCATGAATTTCATAGGGGTTTCTTAGGCAAGGAATAGTCACAGGTGGTTCTGTCAGTTCTGTCTTTTGAAATATTGTCCATGGCACCTGGTATTCATTGGTGGTGTCCCACCCAAATACTTGTGCATTATTCATAGCATCTCCATAAAGACTTTATGTTCCTGGTTCAGTCCTAAATACCCTAAAGGCAGCAAATCCTCTCTGATCTTCAAAGCTAAGCAGGGTCAGGGTTAGTACTGGGATGAGAGACCACCAACAAACACCAGGTGCCTAGGCTACATTTCAGAGAATGAATAGAGAATAAATCTTTTAATTTAGCATATAGGCACACCATCGACCAATCACACCATCGACCTGTCGCATAACCCATGACGTTAAAGTACGACAAACATGGCAGGTCACCAATAATGCAATGGGTGAAAGCATATAGAAACCAGACACTCCAACAGGTGGGCATGGAGCCAAGGGTGGGGATAGTGGGCATGTATGGGGGGGGGGTCACTAGGTGCACCAATACCAGTGCTTGTGTGGGCTGTCACATGGGGCAGGCCATGCAGACAATGGGGGTTCCAATAGGTTTGGGTATCTGCCTGGATTTTCCTGTCCATCTGCTCAATCCTCATATAACCATTGGACTTAACTGTTAGCTTCACAAGCAATGATATGTGGATATTATAGATCTATAATATCCATATAACAGATGACATTTTGGTATACAAACATAACTGTAAATACTTGGGGACCAACAATCAGATTCCAAAATCTAAATGTAGTTCTTCCCATTTTTCCTGCAGTTTAGTAGATTCAGAACAAGTAAGCTGGAGTATTTCCTTGGACCAACTCACGCTTCTGACTGGAAATTACTAAGAGCTTCTTTTGTTGGAAAAAATGTTATTTTGTTTGTCAGAAAATAAAATAAATGAAATAAAAAGAAAAGGGTCTTGTTACCCATGGGAAGAATTGGACCATTTGATAAATAGTTTGGTACATTTTTACCCAAACAGATGAAACACAAAGCCACAGGCAAAAGAGGTCTTTATTGTTATTATTTGTGTCTGTCGAACCTTTCTCATTTTTAAAAAATTGTTTTTTAAAAAAACAGAAAAGAAGTGCCAGTGACTAAATGTGGCAGCAAATAAGCTCTAAGATGACATTGATCAACTGTAGGTGTGTGGGGGGAGAGAGGAAAATAACTTGCAGGAAGCAATCTTCCTCAGGGTGAGATGCAAACAGGTAAAGGAAGAAAATGAGCAAAGAGTAATAAACTCTTTCTTCCCTCTCTCAAAAGTCTGGCCATGGAGCACAGTGCAGTGCAA
>NW_024809691.1:580-3079 GCF_019175285.1 Sceloporus undulatus | reverse complement strand
CAAGCTGACTTGTTGATTGTCTGGGATTCTGGGTGCTAACTCTGACAGTTAGCTGAGACTCCTTATAATAACCATCATGGACCGGGAGGCCAGGGAGGACACTGCACCCTCCAAGGAGAGCCAAACGACCGAGACCGCAGAAGACACTCAGACGGGGGCCCGAGGAACTGAGGCCGTGCCGAAGGCGGTGAGGCAGCAGTTGCCGCAGACCCCACTGGCACCTGGGCAGTGGTTTGGCCTGCCAGTGGCACCACCCCGAACGAAAGAGCGAAGGCGTGCGGCACGCTGGTCGGACTGGAACACAGGCTTCACGCAGCCGCTGCAATTGCCTCCTGGGGAAGAACCCGACCTGGAAACGCAGGTACAACAGCTGACGGGGGACATGGAAGGGGTCCAGGACACCCTGGCCACGATCCTAGTGGTCCTCCAACGGCTCACGGGTGAAGGAGGAGGGGGAGCAGGAGCAGAGGCGGGACTGGCCCCTGCCCCAGCCGTGGTGCTCCCGGGGGCCGGAGCTGGTGTGGGAGCTGGGGAGGAGGAGGCTGTGCCCCAAGGGCCCCCGCCGGCGGCACCCCCCCCCCCCGGCCGAGGGCAGGGGGCCCAAGCCAGGGGGGGGGGGGAAAGGTTGTTGGGGGGGACCAAACACTGCCTTACTTCCTATCGCAAGTGGCAGATCACATGGAGGAGTGGGGACCCACCTTCCCCAATGAGACAGCCAAAGTAAAGTGCGTGGCTCGACACCTCAAGGGGGAGGCTGCGAACTGGCTGGTGCAGCTGTACGACTGCCAGGCCGCAGAGCTGAGAAGCCTGGCCGAGTTTATGAGAGCTTTAAGGGCCAGATTTGAAGATCCCTTTCGGGCTAGCATTGCCCTGGCTGACCTTAGGCTCTGGATCAGGGGTCCAGATCGGTGTCTGAATATGCAATGGAGTTCAGGAGATTAGTGGCCCAAGTGCCTGATTGCACAGAGGGCATGAAGATTCAGTACTTTAAAGAGGGACTGCATCCGGAGATTGTGAGATGGGCTCTCACCAGAGGCAACCCCCCCCACCGCCGTGGAATGGATTAGATAGGCTGGAGAGGCGGAGGCCATTCAGCAGGAGGTCAAGATGCTGTCTCAGAGGAGAGCAAAAGATTCCAAAGGGAAGGGAACCCAAGCCTCAGCACCGAAAGCTAAAGGGCAAGGAAACCTCGCGGAGAGCGAGTGGGAGAGAAGGCGCAGGCTGGGCCTGTGTTTGAAGTGCGGCAATAAAGGCCACTTAATTGCAGCTTGTCCTGACAAAGGCCAGGAGAGGAAACCCAACCCTCCGCAGACCCCCCCGGGCAAAGCAGCGAGAGGGGGAAAAGGCAAGCCAGAGAAGAAAACCCCAACTGATCGCAGCCTGCAAGCAGCTGAGGAGGGGGAATCAGAAGTCTGGACAGATAGTGGAAGCTCGGAGCCTGAGGAGGGGCCTTTAAACTACCAGAGCCTGCCTTAGAAAGCGGCGAAAGGCGGGCTGATGGAACTGAGAGCCGCGTGCGTATGGTGAGTGGGGGTGTCCCCCTATTTGCATTGACTGTGACTTTGATGGTGGGGTCCAGGAAAAAGGCCATGCAATTAATTGCGGCCGTTGACTGTGGATGCACCAGGTGCTTGATAAACCCTGCGGTGGTCAGTGGGTTGGACATTGAAACTCAGCCCTTGCAGGAGCCCATACCCTTCACACAAATGGACGGGTCTTTGATGGGTGGGCAAGCCGTGGAGAGGAAAACCGCACCTGTGTGGCTTGGGGTGGCAGATCATTGGGAACAACTTCAACTGGTGGTGGGGCCCACCTACAACTACCATTTGATGCTGGGAATAGACTGGTTGCATTACCACAACCCCTCATTGAGATGGCGGGATAGACAATTGATTTTTGATGACCCAGTCTGCAGAGAACATTCCCTTGACCAGGCTATGGTGCTTCCTCCTCTCCTCCCGCCGGTGCCACGCCCGGGGTCGACTCCGAGGGAGGCGGCTGCCCATTTAGAGACTATGCAAGGCCATGGGACATTGAACTGTGTTGGGGAGGGAGCTGTTTCCATCCCTCAATGCTATCAAGATTTGCAGGGGGTTTTTGAAGCTAAGGAGTGTGATGTGTTGCCTCCGCATAGAGAGACGGATTGCGCCATTGAAATAGAGCCGGGGGCACCGCTGCCTAAACCTAAGTTATACTCAATGACCCCAAGGGAACTTACCACCCTAAAGGAGTTTATTGAGAAAAACTTGGCCCGGGGATTTATTAGGCCATCAACTTCGACCTTTGCCGCTCCTGTCTTCTTCAGGGAAAAGAAGGATGGCTCCTTGCGGTTGGTCACAGACTATCGCAACCTGAATGGGATTTGTAGTACCAACAAATACCCCCTGCCTTTAATGAAAGACATGTTGGGGCGATTAGTCACAGGCAAGATTTTTACCAAGCTGGACTTGAGGGATGCTTACTACCGGGTTCGCATCAAGGAGGGGGATGAATACAAGA
>NW_024809691.1:0-480 GCF_019175285.1 Sceloporus undulatus | reverse complement strand
CAAGGAGGGGGATGAATACAAGACTGCATTTAACTGCCCCCTGGGGGCATTTGAGTACCTAGTTCTTCCTTTTGGCCTTGCGGGGGCGCCTGGGATTTTCATGAGACATATTAACGAGGTACTACATGACCTATTGTTCGAAGGGGTCCTGGTGTACCTGGATGATGTACTTATTTACTCCAAAGACTTGGATAGCCACGTTAAGTTGGTCTGAGAGGTACTCAAGAGACTGTTGGATAATCAATTATATGTAAAACTGTCCAAATGCCATTTCCACACAGAAAGATTGGACTTTTGGGGGTATAGAGTTTCCAACCAGGGCATAGAAATGGATCCTGCTAAGGTGCAAACTGTATTAGACTGGGCGCCCCCTAGGAACCGCAAAGATGTTCAGAGGTTCTTGGGCTTTGCCAACTTTTACAGACAATTCATTCCTGATTTTGCCAAAATTGCTTTGCCTATAACTGATCTGCTTAAAAC
>NW_024809690.1:0-3079 GCF_019175285.1 Sceloporus undulatus | reverse complement strand
GATTTCTGTGGATATTCTTGGGTGAGTTTTTGATTCAGCTCCTGAATATCTTGAGATAGTTCCTTCAATTCTACTTGTTCATCTGGAGGGACAGAATCAAGCTTCTCTAGCTTCAGTGTTGCATCCTTGATTGCCATTTGAAGTCACTGCTCTTTCTCCATAGCTGCTTTATATGTATTCTGGATTTCCAAGTAGACCTCAAGGCACCATTGACAGAAGTAAAGAAAATTAATTATGCCACACCAAAAACGAGCTGTCCTCATTGTTTTTGGATTTATCACATCAGCAATCTGGAAATCATGGACGCAGCACACTGGAAGAAATAGCCCCATATTCATAAACAGATTCCCAATGTGCAGGAAGCCTTCAAAGAGTGAGGATGTGCAGTTTCAAATGTCACTGGCATCATGCTAAAGCGTTCTGGACGGATTCCATATACACTTTCTAAAACTCTCATATACATCATGTGCAGAACTTCAGGCTTAACATTTGGAAATAAATCATCTTTGGAAATGTCTGTGGCCTCAGTTCCAGTCTGCAACCTTATTATTATTATTATTAACCTTTATTTATAAAGTGCTGTAAATTTACACAGCGCTGTACATGCAATCTTTTTAATAAGACTGTTCCCTGCCCTCAGGCTTACAATCTAAAAGATACGACACAAAAGGAGAAAGGAGTAGTGTTGGGAAAGGGGATGAGGTCCAGCAGTTCTTCTCAACCTCCGAGGCCTGGACCAAGGCAGATGGACTGGAGGGAGGACTTGGCTTCTTGGAGCTAGCCTGCCTCTCTCTCCCTCAAGATGGAGGATGAAGGGAGGGCTCATCTTCTTCCAGGCAGGCCTGGTGGGGCTGGCCTGCCTCTCTCTCCCTCAAGACGGTCTGCAAGAACTTGAGTATGAGTAAAATAATAACATTTTCACTGTAGATTGGAAAAGTACAACCATCCATTTGGCTGCTGCTGGCAGGAGGACTCTCCTCTGCTCCGCCCCGGAATAAAAGGTGTAATAAGAAAGTTATTGCTTCTCTGAGCAAAATCTTGCCAAGAAAAGCTCATGATAGCTTAGGGTTGCCATAAATTGGAAACGACTTGAAGGCACATAACACACCCACACATTATTTTGTTTACTGAATATCTCGCCTTGCTCCCAATACAGAGAGATTCAAGGCAAGGGACAGCAAGCTTAAAACAGCTCAACTGAAAAACAGAACAAAAAGAATTTAAAAGGATAAATACCGAGTTTTTCAGAAACCTGGTGGATTGGGCCCAGTGTCCGGTGAACCAGGATGGAGGAAGGGTCTTGAAGAAGGCCCTCCTGCCCACTTATGGCTCTGGGGTCTGAAGGAGCTCTGAGCACCCTCATTCTGCCCCCCCATCCTGAACCCCCATCCTAATTTGTCTCCCTCTTTTCCTTCCAGATCCTCAATGAGATCCAGTGCCTTTCCCCACTCTTCACTGAGGGCTACCAAGACTGGAAGGACTCCGTCCACCACAATCTCTCCTCCAACCATTGCTTCCTGAAGGTAAGGTGGGATTAGGGGTCATTGGGGTCTTTGGGCTGAACCAGGGCAGAACCTATGGTCTTCTGGGCATGGTTGGACTCAAGATCCCATCCTTCTCCAGCTGAGACTGATGGGTACTAGTTATGGAAGCTAGGGCTGTTGAGAGTTGCAGTCCAACATCTGGATCCCCCTTCCCACCCCAACATTGCGGGGAGAGGCTACATTGGGGTGCATCTACACTGTAGAAACAATACGGTTTGACACCACTCCGTGGCACCATCCTACAGAATGGGGTTTGTAGTTTTGTGGGGCACCAGGACCTGACTGGAAAGGTGAAAGACCTTGTAAAACTACAGATCCCAGGATTTCATAGGATGGAGTTAAAGCACTTAGAGAGGTGTCAGCCTCCATTATCTGCACACGCACAATGTAGATTACTTATCTTCCATGAGGATTTCTCCAAATTACTGCCTTTTCAGGTTTTCAAAATATCTGTGAGGGACTTCAAGTCATAACCTCCAGGATTTGATGGTCAGGAAGTAGCCATGAACAAGTTTTCATATTAAGTGATGGATGCATTTCTGCCTATGAAGGGCCCCCACACCAAAAAATGGTATTTTTTGGCATCTTGTTGAGTCTAATCTAAAAGGAAAAGGTTCCCTCCGACCCGCTAATAGAGAACATCCCTTTTAAACAAGGGACACCTGGCGGCAGCCCAGCTGGAGTTGTCAAGCCTTTTGCTGCTGAAAGTGTATGCAAGCAGGAAGGGAGCATCATAGAATCGTAGAGTTGGAAGAGACCGCAAGGGCCACCCAGTCCAACCCCATTCTGCCGTGCAGGAAATAGTTTTTAAAGATGGTATAAAACAGTGGTTCCCAACCTTTCTAATGCTGCAACCCTTTAATACAGTTCCTGATGTTGTGGTGACCCCCACTATAAAATTATTTTCGTTGCTACTTCATAACTTTAATTTTGCTACTGTTATGAATTGTATTTTCATTGTTACAAATTGAACATAAGTAAAGCATAGTGATTAATCACAAAAACAGCCTCAGAGGATGGCAATGGCAAACCCCCTCTGAAGAAACCGGTCCTGAAAGCCCCAGGATAAGTTTGCTTTGAGTCTTGGCATGAAGCCACACTCTCTCAGCCTCAGAGGATGGCAATGGCAACCCTCCTCGGAGGAAATTTGCCAAGAAAACCATATAATAGGTTCACCTTAGGGTCCAAAAATGACCTGGAGGCACACAACAACATTGCCTTGCACACTCTCAGCATGTGAAGGGGGCATCTCCCTTCCCTTCTGCCGCTATCAAAGACATGAACCCTGTTCACCTCAATCTTTCTTTTCCCCCTCTTTCCTTCAGGAGGAGACCAACAATGGGAATGGGAAGAGGAACTTCTGGAGGGTCGATGTGGGGCAGATCCCTCTTGGACTCCTGAGGCGGCAGAACACCTGGGCACCTAAGCTGGAGGGTGCCCCCTTCGTCCCGGACCTGGCCCCCTTCATCCTCCAAGGGAAGCCCTACCTACCCCCTTCCCTTGGCAGGAATGCCCCCAAGGACTGTCCAGCCTTT
>NW_024809689.1:0-3080 GCF_019175285.1 Sceloporus undulatus | reverse complement strand
ATTCCTCACGGATATCATCAATGCATCCTTCAGGGAAGGGCATGTTACATCTTGTCTGAAGAAAGCGGCTGTTAAGCCGCTTCTGAAAAAACCTTCCCTGGACCCCCTGGATATGAACAACTACAGGCCTGTTTCTTTGCTGCCATTTTTGGGCAAGGTAATCAAGAGGGCAGTTGCTCTTCAGCTCCAAGCTGTCTTGGATGAAACCGATTATCTAGACCTATTTCAAACCGGCTTCAGGACAGGCTTTGGGGTCGAGACTACCATGGTTGCCTTGACTGACGATCTGTGTCTCAGCATCGACAGGGGTAGCATGACCCAGTTGGTGCTCTTAGACCTCTCAGCAGTTTTCGATACGATAGATCATGGCATCCTCCTGGACCGCTTGGGGGGATTAGGTATCGGAGGCACTGCATTGCAGTGGTTCCGGTCCTTCCTCTCGGGCAGGTCCCAGAGGGTGCTGCTCGGGGACAGTAGCTCCAGAAAGAGGGAGCTCCTTTGTGGGGTCCCTCAGGGAGCTAATTTGTCCCCAATGTTGTTTAACATCTATATGAAGCCGCTGGGTGAGATCATATGGAGTTATGGTGCTGGGTGCTATCAGTACGCTGATGACACAAAAATCTATTTCTCCATGTCTCGTCCGTCAGCCTTGAATTCTAATGGCATCTCTTCTCTCAATGAATGTCTTCGGGCAGTAACGGGCTGGATGAGGAAAAACAGATTGAAGCTGAATCCGAACAAGATGGAGGTGCTCACGGTAGCGGCCCCGAAACCAAGAATTGGGTTGCAACCACCAGTCCTGGATGGTATCACACTCTCCTCCAGTGACTGTGTTCGCAGTCTGGGGGTGCTCCTTGACTCATTGCTCCTGATGACAAATCAGGTGAATGTGACGGTCAGGAGCGCCTGTTATCAGCTTCGGCTGATATGCCAGCTGCGCCCTTTTCTGGAAGTAAGGGATCTTGAGACCGTTGTGCACGTGCTGGTAATCTCACGCCTTGACTTCTGTAATGCGCTCTACATGGGGCTACTCTTGTGCCTGGTTCGGAAATTACAGCTGGTTCAAAACATGGTAGCCAGGCTTATGTCAGGAACATCTAGAAGGGACCACATCACACCGGTTCTGAGGTCCCTCCACTGGCTGCCTATTGGTTTCCGGGCCCAGTACAAGATGTTGGTTATTACCTTTAAAGCCCTAAATGGCTTGGGTCCAAGCTATCTCAGAGACTGCCTCTTCCCATACAATCCTCCCCATGCCCTCCAGTCCTCTGGGAGGAACTTGTTGCAGCCTCAAAAATCGAGGCTTGAGGCGATCTCCCGGAGGGCTTTTTTTGCTGTTGCCCCCAGGCTCTGGAACGACCTGCTGGATGAGATCCGTCAATTAATATCTTTGGACAGCTTCAAAAAGGCTGTCAAGACGGATCTCTTCAGGCAGGCCTTCCCAGACTAAAATAGCCCGGCCTCAGGATCTCCCCCCTCCTCAGTAATGTCTCCAAAGCCCCCTTTTCTTTTCTTTTCTTTTCTTTTCTTTAGAACTGAAGTTGCAGTGGTTTATCAGTTGGTATTATTTTGTTTAATTTATTGTTGTTCTAACTAGTTATTGTGGTTTTAATTTAGATATGCAGTTTAATAACTTTTTAAAGGGGGTGGGGAGGGAAATAATTGTTTTTATGCTGTATGTTATTTTAATGTTGTAAACCACCCGGATTGGTTCGCCACAGGGAGGTATATAAATAAAATTTATTATTATTATTATTATTATTATTGGGGGTCATAATATGCTGTTGTTGTCGTTGTGTGCCTTCAAGTTGTCTTCCACTTTTGGCGACCCTATAGCAAGATTTTCTTGGCAAGATTTATCAGAGGAGGTTTGCCACCATGGTCTTGTGCTGACCCAGGTGGATTTCCATGGCCAATTAGGGATTCGAACCCAGTCTCTCCTAGTCCAACACAACAATTCAAAGTGCTGGTCATGACCTATAAAGCCCTGCACAGCTTAGGTCCAGACTATTTGAGAGACCATATCTCCCCATATGAACCTGCTAGAGCCCTAAGTTGTTCAGGAGAAGGCTTTCTCTTGGTCCTGCCAAGATCACAGGCTCGCTTGATGAGGAAATGGCGGGAGAGAGCCTTCTCGGTGGCTGCTCCCACCCTTTGGAATGCTCTTCCTCAGGGGGCTAGGCTGGCCCCCTCCCTGCTGGTCTTTCACCGGCAAGTAAAAATGGTTTTATGTAGGCAGGCATTTGGTATATAATACATAACAAGATGGGTTTTATGGACCAGGTGGGTATTTAGTTATGTTTTTAACTTTTGTATATTTTATATGATTTTATATTGTGTGTAGATGTTTTTAATTGTTTTGAATTTTACTGAAATTTTATGTTTTGTTTGTAAGCTGCCTTGAGCCCCTCCGGGAAGAAAGGCAGTATATATATAATTAAGAATGTATACCCAAGATTAAGTTGATCAGTGCAAGGGCTTTTTAAAAAAACATATCAGCTAGATGGACATTTAATATCTGTGCAGGGCTTAGTAAATGTGACAGGTTTTGTAAATAACTCTGCCCATTTCCTTATTTTATTTTCCTTCATTGCGGTTGTTCAGTCTTGGAAAAAAGGCAGCTCCCTTTCCTTTTTACCTCTGAATGTTGTTTTGGTGCTAATGCATGTGGCAGCATTGAGGGTACTGGCCCAGAAATGCCAGTTTGGCATGAGAAAAAGGCACCCTTTGGCAAGATGGAGGAGTGACACTCTTGTGGTAAGGATGTGCTGAGCCACCCCATCCCCAGGCTTCTCTCCTCTGCCTTTGGGGCATCCAATGGCAGCCTGGGAGGAACTGGGTGGCTTTTTTTTGCTAGACTGAAAAATGGGCTTTGGCTACTCAACGTAATACGACTGGTCTGCAGGCTTTGCCTTCTGGCTCACTGGGCAATGGTTTCCTTGTGGCCGCCCTTCCTTTTCTTCCTCCTTCCCTTGTGGGAGAGAAGGCTGGTGTTCATCCTTGCTCATAAACATGCTCTCCCAGTGTTTATACTGCAGGCACTGGATGAATCCCAGGTTTTTCAGAGGGATTGCCCTGTT
>NW_024809688.1:0-3080 GCF_019175285.1 Sceloporus undulatus | reverse complement strand
GGCTTGGTACTCTTACTTACACACATTAAGCTCCATGGTTTTGCCACACATATATGAATGTGGACAGCCTATAAAGAACAGTGTCCCAAGCTGCAGATGTGACTCTTGCAAAAGTTTCTTTTGTTACTGCAGTAGCAGAGGATATCATTTGAAATTATATCCCATACTATGGTGCTAACTACCTCTGTACTAAAAGGCAAACCTAAGTGGGAGAGGAAGACCTCAGCACAAGGACCACAGAAAAAATAATGACAGTGGATTTCCCATTAACTCCCATGCAAACTGGCTCTACTGGGTCATAGCTATGCACATATTTAGTTGTACCACTCACAGCTAATTATTACTCTTTAGATTCACAAGCCTTTCAATAGTAATCCTGTTTACATAGCCTATAAATTCTTTCTGCACTGTTCCACCCATTAAGCCAGTGGTAGGGAACCTTTGCCCCTTCAGAGTTTTGGCCTACATGTCCCATTTGCCATTTGAGATTTCTGAGAGCCCAAATCACAATATCTTGAATACCAAAGATTCCCCATCCGTGTGTTCAAGTCATACCTTCTGGTTTCATACTGTCCTCTATAATACGTGTTTCCTAAACAGATCAACTTTTCTTGCAGAACAGGTCATAGGCACCACTCCATAGCACAGTATGTACACAATATGTTTAAAAAGTATGTTTAGAAATGTACACAACGTGTAAAATATGTTTTTTTAATTACACAATATGTAAAAAATGTTATAAAGCAATAAGTATCACCTTATTTTCACTACGGGAGTAGTGCAGTCCACAACATCAGATAGCTTAAGAAGAAATGTCCTACCAGAAGAAATGCATTTTCTATAGCAATAAATAATCTTTGTCATAATGTATTACTGAAAACAATTGGGTGTAACTGGGTGCAGACCTGGGCCATGTTGATTTTAGAAGTCTGAGATCCAGTTTGCCATGTCAGATTTACAGAGAGAAGGCTGTCAAGACATTGTATTTTAATAATAGAGAAGAATGACAGGACCTGACAACTGAATTCAGAGTTTCGTCATATTTCTGAAGACCTGCATTTCTGTCTATCTAGGTTACAATCAAAGTTATATCAAATGGATTCATATTGCCTTGAATAATGCTAGGATCTATTACTTAATGACAAGTGATTGGAACAACAGTTAACCAGTGGTCTACACAATACAAATTACTTACTTCCATGTTAATACTCAGTATAAAAATTTAAAAACTCACAGAAAAAAATCCTGTAAACCAGTATAAATGCATCCTTTAATTAGCTGGTTAGCATCTCTAGCATAAATCTGTTTTTAAAGAAGTAATTGTTCAAGTTGTGTGTGTTTGTCTGTGTGTCCTCAAGCATACGCTCAAAGCTGCGTGGGAGCACACAGGGCGCAGCGTCCTATTCACATGAATGGGGCACGCTCCCATGGCGTGCCACCACTGCGCCGCCATAGACACGATCTCCATTTGTTTGAATGGGGCTTGAGCAACCGCATATTTTCTCTTATGCGGGGGGGGGGGGTCTGGAATGGATCCCCCGCGTAAGAGAAGGGCGGACTGTATTTGTTGGCAATCTCCCATCGAAGTATTAACAAGTACTGACCCTGTTTAGCTTCCAAGATCAGATGAGGTGTCGTTAGACTGTACCTATTACCTTTTATTTGAGGATATGTGTTTTGGAATGCTGAAAGTTAGAAAAATGCCTTATAACATGAACATTAAAATAAAAACACAAGGAGATTAGAGATCTACCAATTCATATTTTTACAGAAAATTCAAGTAGAAAAACCACCACATCCCCATCAATTGTTACAGTCAAGTCATAACCATAACATCTCAAATGTAACTTGAAATACATAGCTGCCACTGACTTGTTTGGGATGCCTGGAAAGAATGCGCTCTACAAGCATATTTCATCTCCCTTTATATCTCACCACACGGAAAATGCTTGTTCTTCCATTTTTTCCAAGCATACTTTCAGTAGAGAAATTGTCATATGACCAACCCAGGATCCACTGCAAATTATCCCATGCTTACTGTGGGAACGCAGCAGAACTCAACAACATCCTGCAAGAAGAACAGGAGCCAAAAGGTGACTAATCACCTGTGAAAACAACATTGGGATGACAACAAGGCCGGCACTCTTTCCATTGCACGGTATTTTCTTTTGTATCTCAGGGACAGCTGATAAAGTCAGTATCTCATAGAAATTATAAAGTGGCATCCAAACCCAGCAATGGCCTTCAGCAGTGGTTCCAAGCCCTCACTATTAGCCATGCTTTCTGGGGCTTCTGGGTGTTCAAACAACCTCTGGGAACCCAAAGTTAGGAAGGAAGGCTAAGAATGGTCTGAAGACACAGAACACAGCTCTATTCTGAAAGCTAAACCGGTCTGGTCAAATAAGCTGTTCAGTTGAAAGACCACTAGAAAAACATGTACAAAAGGTGCTGAACTTCTTAAAGATAAAGGTAGCACACAAGCATACTGACTACAATTATTTAGTTTCACTTGCATAAAGTCTTACTCACAGTACAGTATCAGTTACATACCGCAGCAACTTGCAGCCTCACCAGGTCTTAAACCTGATGTTCCAGAGAATCTAGATATTTCAAAAGCCAAGGCTCAAACAACAAGCCATCCACTCCAGCAATAACGCTTGTTAGGCAAAATTGTTTTATTTCTCTTTTAAAGAAAACCACAAGCATAAAAACTAGGCTTTCATTATGTCCAAACACTCACCAAAATATACGGTAGTTCACACAAGCACACAATGGCACCTTCTTTCAGGACATGACTTGATGTTATTTAAAGATGGGCACTTTCTAATGCTCCGTGGCTACACTGAAAGGGAGGAAGGAGAAACCCACTTGCAGTTTCATTTTCTTCCCCATTTTCAAGTACATTGGGATGTTTACAAGCTTCTGTGCCCTATTTAAATGCAAAAGTGCTACTCTTTGAGGCAAACCCACTTTTCAAGTTTCAGAATATCCAGGGACCATGCTCCAAAGGCCTTGTAGGGCCTCATGCAGACCTGTGCCTACCTGGTTCAAAGCCTCATACCTCACACATAAATTAAGTA
>NW_024809687.1:0-3080 GCF_019175285.1 Sceloporus undulatus | reverse complement strand
GGGAAATAGTAATATTAGAGATAGAAAATGTTATGAATATAAAGATAGATAGAAAACCAAACATCGTATTGTTATCAATATCCAATGAAGTAAAATGGAGAGAAGAACAAAAAAACCTTGTAACAAATTTGTTTAAAAGCACAGTTTCAGAACCTCTTGCATGAATAGTTTCTGCAAACAATAAATGTATATGGAACATCCCTTGAAGGCATGCATCTGCCTTGTTGAAGACACCAATCTCTCCCTCCATTCCTCTCTTTGTTTCCTACAGACAAACAGAGAGAGGGGCCTTATTGGACCTAATGTCTTCCCAGTCTTGGGATCAATGCTCCTTTTTGCAGCAACTGTCTGCTCTTCTTCCTCTGTTTGGGAAAAAGAAAAGACTACATCCCTCTTCAGGTCTCCCAGGAAAGTGACGGTGTTTCAAGAACAAGGGTTATCTCCCCACAAAAATGAAATATTCACCCCAACCTCCCCTTTCCCCAGAAATAATGTGATTTCTTCTCACAGTATATTTGAGGTCTTTCCCAATCCTCTCAGAAGAGTTTCGTCCAGGAAGGTAGACCCTCCTTCAGCCACAGTGGCCTCCTGGAGCATGGATCCAGTTCAGCAGGATCTCCAAGGCTTCCTTTGAATCCCACTCTTCCCTTTTAACAGGTCTCACTCTCTCATTTCAGGTGCTTCCTCGTCTTCCCAAAATGGTCTTCGATATTCCATTGAGCGACATGGCATCCGGCCTTCCAAACCATCTTTATCCAGGAGGGTCATCCATGGTTATGGGTTATGGCAC
This sequence comes from Sceloporus undulatus, assembly GCF_019175285.1. Classification (NCBI taxonomy): domain Eukaryota; kingdom Metazoa; phylum Chordata; class Lepidosauria; order Squamata; family Phrynosomatidae; genus Sceloporus; species Sceloporus undulatus. The sequence goes on along the minus strand of NW_024809687.1, from coordinate 2,290 downwards.
CATGCCCCCTAATTCTGATGAAGACATCTACATTAAAATAGGATTTCCAAGGGTCGGTTTTACTACCAACCCATACAACAACATATTTCAGACAGTTCTTCCTTATGTCACAGCTTAATAGCAAGCAACTCCTGATTCAAAGCCTCCCTGTCCACCTTCTTTGGGGCTTTACATGTCAGTTGGTGGTTTTGTCGAAAGCTAATTCTGTTCTTCTGTCCCTAAATCGTTTGGTTCCTAAAGGAACTGTAGATGCTCATGCTCTTGCAGATTCTGCTATTAAGTAAGAGGAAACCCATTCAACCCCCCCTGACAACTGACCAAGATCACGCATGGATTGATGACTGGATTTACTGGATTTACTGGACCTGGATGTCAGGAAAGCTGAGCGGCATACTTCCAACCGTCCTACATTTCCAGGACAGGGAGATGCTCCACGTTCTAGACCATGAGATCTATCTTTTGACCATTCTCCAGGGAACTGCCAATATAGAGGAGATCAGTAACCCACTGCTAGGCAAGGCAAGGGAACACACAACACCACAACCCTCCACCAGTTGTTGCTTGGGCTGAGCTGCATGCTTCCTGCCTGCCATGGCCATAGGTTTTATGGGCAGAGTTTGGAGAGAGGATTGAGAAATTGCATGGATCCAGCTCCTCATTTTATTTTGAAAGGGAGAAATAATAACCAGCAAGAGTTTACATAATGCCAGCGAATGGTTATTTATCTGTTCTTACTCATGTCCTAATGACTGTTGGATGTGAATGCAAGTGATGAGAATAAGGCAAGAGGAGGGAAAGGCCACATCCGCTTTAAGAGGCCTATGTTTCCACTGTCCTATGATTCTCAATACAGACAGTCTGGGTAACCTTGGAAGAATTGGAAGCAGAAAGGAGAGAGCAGCAAAGTGTCAGAATCCACCTTCAGTCAGTCATTCAGGGTGTATTCTGCCATGAGGTTTGTAGACATAGATAGATAGATAGATAGATAGATAGATAGATAGATAGGGAGATACATAGATAGATAGATAAACCACAGAGTGGAGGTCAGAGAATAGGTTCTCACCCACAAATAGGGAAGATATAGATACGCATATATAGAGAGGAAGTAGAGATATAGATAGACAGTCACTTTGAGAATAGGGGGGCTGCCACCATGAGGAATGGGCCGGATGGTCACCTATTGTATGGCAGTTAGGCAGTTTTATGAGGGGTTGTTGGGAAACTGATACCAAAGGGGCATACAGTCTTAGATCTCTACTTGGTATAGGAACTAGGAACCAAATGGCCAACCCCCCCTTCTTTCCCCCCTTCAGAACAAAGGGAGAAATTCTAGATCAGAGGCTGAACCGAAGGGAACCAAGTCAAGGGGAGGGTTCTGGGGAATTCTAAGGTTCTGTCTCTATTTGGAGTTCTTCAGATTCAACAAAGACCTGGCCAGGAATGCTTCTACTTACTCCTTACAATAAACTTTCTGCTCTACCTGAAGTTTGTCGTGGATTTTTGGTCAGAGTAATTCCAAGTCTCACACCCCGTTCCCTCTGTGTCCCTGAATGCATCCCTTCCCTTGAGGAATCCCTCCTCCCTTTGAATGTCCAAAATGCGTTGCACACCTTGGAAACCCCATTTAAGTTTCAGGGAGACATTCATGTTCAGCTTTGTGCATCAGAATGAAAAGATGGCCTATCATTTGGGACAATTATTAGGCTGGTTAGGAAATATTATTAAAATATCCTGAATGCCCAAAGCTTCATCATCGTATTTTAATTAATGTACAATTTGTAATAGCTCACATTGTTATAGGAAACGCTCCAGGTAGAAGTAGGGAGGACTGCTCTCTGAAACGGTGGGAATGAGCTGCCATCTAGTGTTGGGCCCCATTCCCACTGACATTGAAACCGGGTTGCAATTCGCCTTCACTCTGATTCCAAAAAGTCCGTCGATCACACTATGAAAGCGGTTCTTTGTAATTGCTTCTTATTTTCTATGAAGAACAGCTAAAGAACTAGTGTTAGGAAAGAGTGCTTTTGTGTGTGTGTGTGTGTGTGTTTGCCTCACTTCATTGCAATTGAAACTGATCACAGTAGGATCAGACCTGGTTTGAAATGGGAACGACGGTTTTATAACCCAATCAGCAATTCGCTTTAAGTCATCATGGGAACACAGTCTTTGTAGGATGCAACCAAGAAACCCATCAGTCAGACATTGTTTGAGGATACTTGCCCCCTTCCTTTGAGTGCTATGGAGCCCAGGTTCCTATTCCTCTCTCCCTATAAATATGAGACCTGTATTT
>NW_024809686.1:0-3080 GCF_019175285.1 Sceloporus undulatus | reverse complement strand
AAATCGGGCACCTATCCAATTGGTATGACCCAGGAGAGTCAGGTACCAATGAGGTTCGATTTCAGGCTGCCATTCAATCACTATGACCCCAGAGAGTCAGGGACATATGAGGTGAATATGAGGCTGCAAGCCAATCGGCATGAGTCTGTAACGTCATGAATATCGAAACCGGGCACCTAAACAATTGGTATGACCCAGGAGAGTCAGGAATCGACGAGGTTCGAATTCAGGCTGCCATCGAATCGGTATGACTCCAGAGAGTCAGGGACCGATGAGGGTGAATGTCAGGCTGCAAGCCATTCGGTACGACTCTGGAACGTCATGGACGGAAGAATATCGAAATTGGGCACCTATCCAATTGGTATGACCCAGGAGAGTCAAGAATCGACGAGTTTCGAATTCAGGCTGCCATCCAATCGGTATGACTCCGGAGAGTCAGGGACTGATGAGGGTGAATGTGAAGCTGCAAGCCAATCGGTACGACTCTGGAACGTCATGGACGGATATATATCGAAATTGGTCACCTATCCAATTGGTATGACGCAGGACAGTCAGGGTCCGACGAGGGTCGAGGTAAGGCTGCCATTCAATACATAAGAATCCAGACCGTTGACGGTGAATGTCAGGCTGCAAGCCAATCGGTACGACTCTGGTACGTCATGGACGGAATAATATGTTAAGCGGGCCCTGGTCGAATTGGTATGACTCAGGAGAGTCAGGGACCAATGAGGGTCGAGGTCAGGCTGCCATGTAACGGTAAGACTCCAGAGAGTCAGGGATTGATGAGGATGAATGTCAGGCTGCAAACCATTCAGTACGACTCTGGAACGTCATGAATATGGAGATCGGAACATATCCAATTGGTATGACTCAGGACAGTCAGGGACCGACGAGGTTCGAAGTCAGGCTGCCATCCAATCCGTAAGTCTCTGGAACATCATGAATATCGAAATCGGGCACGTATTTAATTGATGTGAACCAGGAGAGTCAGGAACTGACGAGGTTCGAATTCAGGCTGCCATCCAATCGGTATGAGTCCAGATAGTGAGGGACTGATGAGGGTGAATGTCAGGCTGAAAGCCAATCGGTACGACTCTGGAACGTCATGGACGGATTAATATGTGAAGCGGGCCCCGGTCGAATTTGTATGACCCAGGAGAGTCAGGGAGCGATAAGGTTCGAGGTCAGGCTGCCATGTAACGGTAAGACTCCAGAGAGTCAGGGGCCGATGAGGATGAATGTCAGGCTGCAAACCATTTGGTACGACTCTGGAACGTAATGAATTTATAAATCGGCACCTATCTAATTGGTATGACCCAGGACAGTCAGGGACCGACGAGGTTCGAGGTCAGGCTGCCATCCAATCCGTAAGACTCTGGAACATCATGAATATCGAAATCGAGCACGTATCCAATTGATATGACCCAGGAGAGTCAGCAACAGACGAGGTTCGAAATCAGGCTGCAATCCAATCGGTATGACTCCAGAGAGTCAGGGACCGATGAGGGTGAATGTCAGGCTGCAAGCCAATTGGTATGACTCTGAAACGTCATGGACGTATTAATATCGAAATCGGGCACTTATCGAATTGGTATGACCCAGGAGAGTCAGGAACCAACGAGGTTCGAAGTCAGGCTGCCATCCAATCAATAAGACTCCAGAGAGTCAGCGACCGATGATGGTGAATGTCAGGCTGCAAGCCAAGCGGCATGTCTCTGGAACATCATGAATATGGAAATTGGGCACGTATACAATTGGTATGACCCAGGAGAGTCAGCAATCGACAGGTTTCGAATGGAGGCTGCCATCCAATCGGTATGACTCCAGAGAGTCAGGGACCAACGAGGGTGAATGTCAGGCTGCCATCCTATCCGTGAGACTCCAGAGAGTCAGGGACCGATGAGGGTGCATGTCAGGCTGCAAGGCAATTGGTAGGACACTGGAACGTCATGGACGGATGAATATCGAAATCGGCACCTATCCAATTGGTATGACCCAGGACAGTCAGGGATCGACGAGGTTCAATTTCAGGCTGCCATCCAATCTGTAAGATTCTGGAACGTCATAAATATTGAAATCGGGCACGTATCCAATTGATATGACTCAGGAGAATCAGGAACAGACAAGTTTCGAATTCAGGCTGCCATCCAATCGGTATGACTCCAGAGAGTCAGGGACCGATGAGGGTGAATGTCAGGCTGCAAGCCATTCGGTATGACTCTGGAACGTCATGGACGGATGAATATCGAAATCGGGCCGCTATCCAATTGGTATGACCCAGGAGAGTCAGGGACCGACGAGGTTCGAGATCAGGCTGCCATCTAATCCATAAGACTCCAGACCAATGACGGTGAATGTCAGGCTGCAAGCAAATTGGTACGACTCTGGAATGTCATGGATGGATTAATATGTTAAGCGGGCCCTGGTCGAATTGGTATGACCCAGGAGAGTCAGGGACCGATGAGGTTCAAGGGCAGGCTGCCATGTAACGGTAAGACTGCAGAGAGTTAGGGACCGATGAGGATGATTGTCAGGCTGCAAACCATTCGGTACGACTCTGGAACGTCATGAATATGGAAATCGGCACCTATCCAATTGGTATGACCCTGGACAGTCAGGGACCGACGAGGTTTGAGGTCAGGCTGCCATCCAATCCGTAACTCTCTGGAACATCTTGAACATCGAAATTGGGCACCTATCCAATTGGTATGACCCAGGAGAGTCAAGTACCGACGAGGTTCGATTTCATGCTGCCATTCAGTCAGTATGGCCCCAGAGTGTCAGGGACATATGAGGGTGAATGTGAGGCTGCAATCCTATCGGCATGACTCTGGAACGTCATGAATATCGAAATCCGGCACGTATACAATTGGTATGACCCAGGAGAGTCAGGAATCGACAAGGTTCGAATTCAGGCTGCCATCCAATCGGTATGACTCCAGAGAGTCAGGGGCCGATGAGGCTGAATGTCAGGCTGCAAGCCATTCGGTATGACTCTGGAACGTCTTGAATATCAAAATTGGGCACCTATCCAATTGGTATGACCCAGGAGAGTCAAGTACCGATGAGGTTCGATTTCA
>NW_024809685.1:0-3080 GCF_019175285.1 Sceloporus undulatus | reverse complement strand
GCCCTCACCTCCCACATGAGGTTGTTGTTTTTGCAGAGGTCGACATGTTCTGGGGAGATGATGCGTCCGGTGAAGGGTCCCATCTCAGTGCCAGCTTTGATCCAGGTTTTGGAGAAGATGCCCAGCCCTTCGCCGGGGATGGAGCTCTGGGCGATGATGACCTCCGACGGCAGCACTAGGCTGGAGAGCTTCTGGACCTCTGCATGGGAAAGAGAGAGGGAAAAGGAGGGTGAATAGAGAAAGCATGAATGGAGGAAGAGGGATTGGGCCAAACTCCGACTCCCAGAATGCCATAGCCTTGAGCCAGGGGCGGCTCAAGCGGTGTCCAACCGGGTTATTTCTGCCCTGTGTGGACGCGGCTTCAATTTCAACCCTGACTTTTGTTGCCCCTCATGTTTTGGAAGCGTCCTCGGAGGAGCTTCCTTTGGCTCTTCCAGCTCCGGGCCACTTTGGGGGAAGAAGGGCTGGGAAAGGCCGAGGAGGAGGCCAGATCCCCGGCGGAGAAAAGGCCCTTGGCCACAGCCGCCGCCTTTCAGGGCTCGGAAGGGAAGTGGCTCATTCCAAATTCATTAGGCTTCGTCGTCGGGGGAAGGAGGCTCTCTTTCTTTCTCTCTTTCTCTCGCCTAAGCAGCGGAGCCCTTGGCCTCCGAAACTTGTTCTAAAAGGCGGAGGAATGTCGCCGGACAAAATGCGGGAGATTAGCTGCTTGACATCCGCTGAAAAGGCGCCGAAAGGAGGCCTTCATGGTCCATTAAGGAGAGGAACAGTAATCTTTCTCTTTAGGAGGACTGAAGGCGGGAAAGAAGGAAAGAAAGAGAGAGAGAGAGAGAGGGGGAGGGGGGGGGCCCCAAGGCCGGGGCGAGGGGGGGAAAGGGAAGGGCCCCCCCCCCAAAAAAAAAAGAGAAAGAGGAGGCCGAGAAGGACCCCTCCCCACTCCTTTGGCGGCTTTTAAAAGTGTCCTAAGACCCCCTTGAAGGGGGCCCTTTCCACAGACCCCCCTCTCCCCCCCCCATTGACAGCCCTCTCCCTCGGTCTTCTCCAGGGCAGCCCCCTCCCTTTCAAGGCCCTGAGAGGCTTCCCAAGGAAGGGAGGAAAGGAGGAAACAAGGAAGGGAGGGAGGAAGGAAAGGAGAAAACAAGGAAGGAAGGAAAGAAAGGAGGAGGAAGGAAAGAAGGAAGAAGGAAAGAAAGGAGGAGGAAGGAAGGAAGGAGGAAGGAAAGGAGGAAACAAGGAAGGAAAGAAGGAGGAAGGAAGCAAGCAAGGAAAGAAGGAAGGAAGGAAAGAAGGAGGAAGCAAGGAAGGAAGCAAGGAAAGAAGGAAGGAAGGAAGGAAGGAAAGAAGGAGGAAGGAAGGAAGCAAGGAAAGAAAGAAAGAAGGAAGGAGGGAAGGAAGGAAGGAAGGAAGGGACCCGTCAGAGTCCGAAAAGGGGAGTTGGGGGAAGGAAAGAGAGACCCCCCTCAGCAAACCTGAAGAAACGGGGGGGGGGGGGCGGAGAGGGGAGGATGTTAGTCCCAGGGTTTGGGGGGCTGTTCTCCTCCCAGGGAGAAGAGAGGGGGGCTTCTTCTTCCCCCCGAAACACCCCCCTCCCCCGTTGATTCCCTTTGGGAGCTCTTCTGGGCTGCCATTGTGGACCTTCCGTGGCTCAATGTGGTGGCATTAATGCTGTGGAGCCACGGGAGTTTCAAAACCGGCGTCAAAGTGGATTATTTCTGCCCTGTGGACGACGCAGCTCCCGAGTCGTGTCTTTCGTCTTTCTTTGCCAGAAAGTCCGGCATCCTCTGCTGGAGAAGTGCATCCGCACTGGAGGACTAATTCGAGTCCAAGCCGCTTTAGCTGCCAGGGCTCTGGTTGTGGAGTTCTGAGCTCCGCTGTGCTCCCTCAACAAATCCCAGAATTCCATAGCCGGGAGCCCTGGCAGCTGTAGACTCGGCTTAGTTCTCCTGTGCGGATGCAGCCTCGGACGGCGATCTAGAAAGAGAGCTTTCCCGGCGCCTGGAGGTCAGGCTTCTGCAATCCTTTCCGATCTAGGGCGACCCACTGGATCCCGGCTGGGCAAGAGGAGAAAGGAAGGAAGGAAGGAAGGAAGGAAGGAAGGAAGGAAGGAAAGACTGAGGGGGGAATGAGAAAGACAGAAAGAAAAGGAAGGTAAGGCTGAGAAGGAAAGAAAGAAGGAGGGGAAAAAGGAAACAAGGAATGAGTCACACTCTCTCAGCCTCAGAGGAAAAGGTCAACAAGGCAAACGCCTCTGAAGATCCTAGGGTCGCCTTAAGGTCTTAAGAAGACTTTATTCCCGACGTTTGGCATCTGGCATCTTCCAAGAAGGCATTCATTCAGAAAGCTCCGCTCTGGGCCCCACAACAAACTCCAACTCCCAGAATTCCATACCAAAGAGAGAGACAACAAGATGGCTCCAAAGCGGGTTATTTCTGTTGCTGAATGCCTTCCCTGAAGATGCCAGATGCCAAACGTCCGGGATAGACTCTTCCAACAGGAAGAATCGCTTCTAGACCCATCCAAACCCCCAATGAGGCTGAGAGAGTGTGGCTTCCTGCAGGTCGGGGTCCCCCTCCGATCCACCCCTTTTGGCCCCGTTACCTCCGGAGAAGGACTGGGCGAGGACCTCGGCGGTGAAGGCGGTCTTAGGGTTGCCCAGGGGCAGCGGCGGCGGCAGCGGCAGCGGGGCTGCCAGGCTCTGTCCGCCCGTCGAGGCCCCGGTTCCTGCCGCTCCTCCTGCGGCGCCGGGCGCCTTCTCCTCGAAGAGCTGCTCCCCGAGGACGTTCCTCCATCGGCCGTAGAGGAAGCTGTGGAGGATGTCGGAGGTGATGACTTCGGCCAAGGAGAGCCCCGCCGGCGCCTTCAGGGCCCCCTTCAGCACCAGCGCCTCCGCCGGCAGCACCGAGCCCATCCTGCGGCCGAGAGGGAGTCCGCCCGGAGACGCTCCCAGGCCCCTATTTATGGCCTCCTCCCGACAGCGACCCTCCTCCGCCTCCTCCTCCTCCTCCTCCCCGACGGAGCTGCGCCAAGAGGGGCTGGCTGGCCCCCAGGAGCCCCCTCTTCAAAGAGAGAGAGAGAGAGAGAAG